>NC_045450.1:64437595-64447222 GCF_002776525.5 Piliocolobus tephrosceles | reverse complement strand
TCACCATCACTACTTCTGGCCCTGCTGCCACACCACCACCACCACCATAGCTATCACTACCACTACCAACACTGCCATCACTGCTACAACCACTGCTACCACCATTATCACTATTATCACCACCCACACCACCACCGCCAGCACTACTGCTACCACCACCAACACCATCACACCACTACGAGGACCACCACATTCACCAATTATTTATCATCATTAGTATCACCACCACCAAGAACAATGAAAACAACACCATCACTGCTGTTCCCACCACCATACCACCACCACAATAGCTGCCACGCCTAATTCACATTGCCATATTCCAAGAAAGCAGTTCACAGTAGTATTTTTAAAACACTGGTTTGAGAGCCAGACCAATTTAGGATCTATTCCAAGAAGTACTAGTTGTTTGAGTTTAAATAATTAATTAACCTTTGAAACTTAATTCCCCCAAATAAAAAAATAGAAACAGTAATAGAGCCAGCTCATAGGAATGTGGTTCAGACCAAACAGTTATCACAATGTTTGACCGGTAACTCAACGAAAGTTCACTATCTTTATTATCAGTATTTGCGCCCCAACTCCTTTTTAATACACAGCTGCTCCCCTAGCATTTCTGCTTGAAAATGGGTGAGGAAAGGACAGTTTATCCCTTTATTTCTAAATCTCATAGGACCCCCTAGGCTGCCTGACATCCCTTAGAAGTAGGGATCTGGTCATGGCAGTATGGGTTGAAGAAAGTTTCAGATTTGGAACTCAGCTGTCTGGATTTGAATCCAGATCTGCTTTTCAAAAGCTATCTGTCCTTCAAAATGTGTCTGTCCTCTCTGAGACTTCCTCTTCTAAAAAATGGGGAGTGATATCTTTTCCTTGAAGCATCTGGGGAGGATTCCATGAGATAAGATAGAGAAAAGCCCCAGCAGATGATGGGCAGAGAGTAGGTACTCAATGCATGGAGTTGACTTTGATGTGCTGATATTTCAGTTTTGAATAAATAATTATAAGGAAGTGAAAAACGTATGCACTGCTCTAGAGAACCTTCTACTGGGGAATAAAATCCAGTCTTTCTCTCTTCCAGATGGAGCTGAGCCTGGCACTCTAACCGGTTCTCTGGGTGTACTGCAAACGTCTAATAAAAGGCACCTTTGCCCAGTTGCTTCAATTCTAGGAAGCTGTTCAATGTTTGACTATATTTCTCCATACTCATTTGAAAACGGTTCATCAGGTTAGTTCAGTTGAATTATTGCTCCTTGGGAGTTTTCCAAACCCTGGATTTCCTTCGGAGAGAGCTAGATTCTATTCCATTCTTGGAATCCAGCTCTTTGCCCCTCTCTGTGACCCCTGATCGCAAATGCAGTAAAAATATCCTGCCGCCTCCTGCACTAAGAGAGGACTCCCTGGCCTCCCGCTTAGAGATGCAATCTCATCTCTTGGGATTTTCAGAGCAACAATGTTAGACAAGCTGTCTGTTTTCCTTCTTCATTTCTACAGTTTGGTCACCGACATTTTGGTAGCAGATATTAGCAATAATGGGTACTCCTAAAAGTATATATGTGGTAAGAAGAAGAAAGGGAAAAAATATCATTCTATCCAATCACATTTGGCTCCTCCATACCCTGTATGAAGTGTTACTCAGTAGATTTTGTTAAACAAACCACGGTGAAAGAACTTTCAGTACAATTCCATCCATGGTCTCTTAGCACAGACTACATATGGGGGAGTCAAGGGAGACAGTGAAGAATTCTGAACCCACATAAACAAACTCCTTAGAATCAACTTTAGCAAATGCAGCACCTGGCTAGGGCAATTCTCGAATCTCCTAAGGAACACCAGAACAGGTAGACTGTTAGCCAGACTGTTAGACTGTTAGCATGAAACACATGCAGTGTTTCATGTTCTGAGTTTTCTTTCTTGTGAAAGTCTAGATTCCACTACCCAGTGAGAAAGAAAGGATGCAGGAAAGAAAATGTATTAGCAGATTGTCCACAAAGTCTCTTTCAAATAGTTTCAAATTTCACTCCCATCTCTATGGTCTTGAGTCTTTTGTCAGAGTGGACTGACGCTTTTAATTCCCCACCTACCTGTGGGTAGAATCTAAAGTCTTCTTTGTGCCAGTTGCTACATTAAAGGTTTTATTGCCATTTAATTCTCCAAGCAACCCTGATTGCTTGCCTTTTCTTATTTTTTCACCCAGTATTGCATTTTCAAAAAACTTCACATACTGCTAATTAGTGATGCCAGATAATTGTTTCTAACTATTGCATGGTAATCCATAAAGGGCACCTCTTCAATTTACTTTCCCATTTCTGCAGCTAAGGACCCCCTGGTTGCCTCTCTGGCCCAGCAATCACAGGTCTTGGCTGCATGAAATCCTCTTAGATTCCCTCTTCTGGACCCAAGTGAGGATTCTTTGGGATATTCTGAAAGGGAACTACTGATTCTAATGTACACAGATGCTCAATTTTTGTGAGTTTATTCTTTAATCCTAAGAACTAGACGTGAAGAGTCATGTGTTCTCACGTCTTAGACCTGGTATCATCCAGCTTTCCCATTTTTACCAATCTGATGAGTATAAACTTATAACTAATTGAATTTGGTTTGCTTTTCCCTGATTTTGAGCTTTGTATTACTATGTGAACCATCTGGATTTTTACTTCTGTGATTTACCTGTCATATTCTTTGCCTCTGTTTATTTTTGCTTATTTGTTTCTTTTTTACTTTTATTTTTATTTTTGAGACGGGTTCTCACTCTGACGCCCAGGCTGGAGTGCAGTGGTGTGATCCTGGCTCACTCCAACCTCCACCTCCCGGGTTCAGGCAGTTCTCCTGCCTCAGCCTCCTGAGTAGCTGGGACTACAGGCACCCACCACCACGCCCAGATAATTTTTGTATTTTTAGTAGAGATGGGATTTCACCAGGTTGGCCAGGCTGATCTCAAACTCCTGACCTCAGGTGATCTGCCTGCCTCAGCCTGGGAGTACAGGTGTGAGCCATCGAGCCCAGCCCTTTTTTTGTTTTGTTTTGTTTTGTTTTAAAGAGAAAGGGTTTTACTCTGCCCTGGCTGGAGTGTATGGTGTGATGCTAGTTCACTGTAGCCTTGAACTCCTGGGCTCAAGCGATCCTCCAACCTCAGCCTCCTCAAGTAGCTACGACTACAGGTGCACACCACTACACCTGGCTAATCTTTTTATTTTTATTTTTGTAGAGACTGGATCTCACTATGTAGCTCAGGCTGATCCTGACCTCCTGGCCTCAAGTAATCCTCCCACCTTGGCCTCCTGAAGTGCTAGGATTGCAGGTATGAACTGCCATACCCAGCCCTTTGCCCCATTTCTGATGGTCTGATGGATTTTATGATCCTTTTCTTGTTAACTTACAGGTTACCCTCATATATCCTATATTGGTTGTTAGTCAGTTGTAAATGTTGCACACATTGTGTTTCAATTTTTAGCTTCGTCTTTACAATTTTTCATTAAAAAGAAATCCTCAACTTTTGTGTCATTGAACACTTCATTTTTTTTTTTTTTTTTTTTTGCTGTATATTTGGTAATTTTAGGTCTTCTTTAGAAAGTTTCTCCCCACCTCTACATTGTAAAAACACTCTTCTAAATTTTCTTTTGTTAACCATATAAGCTTTCCTCTCATACTGGATATCATATGCATCTGGAGTCCACCTTTGTGTACTATAGAAATAAAGATGTTATTGGGCCGGGTGCGGTGGCTCACGCCTGTAATCCCAGCACTATGGGAGCCCGAAGTGGGCAGATCACAGTTCAGGAGATCGAGACCATCCTAGCTAACACGGTGAAACCCCGTCTCTACTAAAAATACAAAAAAATTAGCCGGGCGTGGTGGCAGGCGCCTGTAGTCCCAGCTACTCGGGAGACTGAGGCAGAAGAATGGCGTGAACCTGGGAGGCGGAGCTTGCAGTGAGCGGAGATCCGGCCACTACACTCCAGCCTGGGCGACAGAGCGAGACTCCATCTCAAAAAAAAAAAAAGAAAGAAAAAAATATAGATGTTATTCTTCTCCATATGGTGAACCAGTTTCTTAATACCATCTACTAAATAATCTAACCATTCCCTATGATTTTTAAACCATGTTAAACATATATCAAGTCCTCATTTATAAAGAGGCCTGTCTCTTAGGCCTCTGTTCTGTTCACTGGTCTCTGTTCTCAAGCCAGAAGCAGACCAAGTTTACGATGATGATTTTGTAGGAGGTCAACATTTTGTAGGATAAGCCCCTCCTCCATATTCCTCTTCTTCACAGTTGGCCTAGCTCTCCTGGAGGACTTTACTCTTCTGTATCCATTTTAGCATTAATTTTTCTGTGTTCCACAACAATAAATTTTTTAAAACATGTCCAGCTGGAGTTTTGTTTTTTTTTTTTTTTTTGCATTTGCATTGCGTTGTGTTTTCTTTTCATCCTTTAAATAAAACAAGACGTTTTTCTTCAGGTGTTTTGCAGGTGTAAGCGGAGTCTTGGAGACATGCTCTCATTTCACATTGTAAGTCAAGGTGAAGGGTGTAACTCCGGTGAGGGACACTGGCACTCTTCTCCGGACCAGCACTGTCCCAGGGCACCCAGAGAAGCCTTAGCTTTGGTGCTGGGTTGGGATAGTTCTGTTAATGCCTGATCCCTTCTTGAGTAATGACTCTGCTCAGGAAACTGTGCCTCAGGGTTCAGATTTCCCCCCATTTAAACTTGTGGCTTCTTGGCCTGGAGCTTGTTCCCTTCCCAAAATGTTTGTTAGTGCAGTGGCTTTTTACGGCACTTTATGGAAAAATTAAGGGGTGGGGGTGATGACCGTATTCTGCAAATCAGCCCGTCTTTAACCTTCGTTTACTGGAATTTGAGTCCTCTGCATACCTTGTTAGCAGAAAAAACTTCAAATATATTTTTTTCCATCCAAGCTCACAATTGGAATGTTCTTTACCTCTTAACTCAGGCCAGGACAAATGTGGCCCAGGTTCTGAAAAACAGCCTCTTATTTAAAAGGGTTGTACAGCAGCCTTTGCACAACATTTACGACTGCCGTTATCTACGCGTGGATCTGGAGGGGGCCTGGCCTGTGAGAATGAGAAGACAGAGGCCACTTCGTCCTGCAAATTGCTCAGGCGGGCAGTGTTGGTGAACTCACCCCTCACTCCCCTGAGCCCCTTTCCAGCTTTAAAATCTCTCCTGGGAAACTATTGGATTAGAAAGGAGCCCTTCAGAAGGTGGCAGTTTCTCTGCTTCTGGAAAAGGGGGTTAGGAGACTTAAGATACAACCTAGTCTCAGATAAAGAGCGGGAAGTCAGAGATGTTGGCTGTGGTACTAGCAGAGGAACAAAGGCCAAAACAAGGTCTTCCAGACATGTCATGTTTTTCTTAGAACTAGGGCCTGTATTACACACAAATTTAAGATTATCTCCGACATTTATCTAAAATTAACTGTGGTTTTCAAATGAAAAACATTTAGAGGAGGATCAGATAAGAAGGAGGCCTATTTATAATACTTGCCACAGGGAGGGAAAGGGAAGAGAAACAGCAAGAGCGAGAACAAGAGTGAGAGCAAGAAAGAGAGAGAATGAGAGAGATCCTTAAAATGATACTAAACATTCTTGCGACACCATAAGCCTTAACTCTGACTCTCTTTCCCTGCCTTTTATGAATAACAGAAAAGAGAACTTTTATCCTGATCCACCATAGTTTCTTAGAGAAAATCCTGCTCCCAAGTAGAGTGCTGGATTTCCATCTCATTCTGGATGTAGCCGGAATTGGGTTACAATCATTCTGAACCACTGAGTGTGACACAAGTCAAAATCTTTGTTCCTAGAGATTGAGATATTAGTCAGTGATGTCTGGCTCTGAAATGGTTATTTATAGATTGGAACGACCTGGAGCAGCCAGCAGAGTGACAAATGAGGAAGAGGACAGAATCCAGCTTCTTAAGAAGCTCCGGAAGATACCATTTGAAGTCTGAGTGCTTGAACTCGCAAAGAAAGCACATGAGTACACACTAGCACCGGAGCTCTTCATTTTAAACAGAATAGAGAATATACTGCTATTATTGTCATCTTACAGATAGGGAAATTGAGACTCAACAAGGCTACCTGGATAGAAAGAAATTGAGCCAGAATTTCAAGCAGGCCTGAGCTTAGAATCTACACTTTTTTTTTTTTTTGAGACAGGGTCTTACTTCGTCACCCAGGCTGGAGTTCAGTGGTATTATGTTGGTACAAAAGTAACTGCGGTCTTTGCCATTTAAAACTAGAGCCTGAAACTGCAATTAATTTTGCACCAACCTAATGCACTTACCAGAGCTCACTTAAGCCTTGACTTCCTGGGCTCAAGTGATTCTCCCACCTCAGCCGCCCAAGTGACTGGGACTATAAGCATACATCACCCTGCCCAGCTGCCCAGCTAGCTGTGTGTGTGTGTGTGTGTGTGTGTGTGTGTGTGTGTGTGGAGACAGGGTTTTGCCATGTTGTCCAGGCTGGTCTTTAACTCCTGAGCTCAAACTATCCTTCTGCCCTGGCCTCCCAAAGTTCTGCAATTATAGGCATGAGCCACTGTACCCGGCCCAGAACCTATGCTCCTAACTTCCACACCAATTGACCTCTATTTTTATTTCTATAGCACTTGGTATAATTTCACTTTGCACACAGTATCTATAGATAATCATTCCAGGGCAAAGACAGAAAGATCTAGGCATGTGTGTGTTGAGGGAGGGATGTATTCAAAAGAGAAACTCCTTGAGGACAGCAGCAACAACCGTTCAAATAAAAGACACCATCTATGGAGCACACAGTGTGTGACAGCTGCTGCATGCTACTGCATGTAATCGTCATAAGATAATTTATGTTATTACATGTGTATTACTACATGTAATCTTCACGTGTTATTGCCTCTAACAAGTTATATATTTGCATATAGTCTCATAACTGTGTATAGAAGGCCATTTTAGAGATGGAAAACTGAGGCTCAGAAGCAGTAATTGTCCTATTAGTCAGATTTAGCCAGGGTTTGGACTGTGGAATGCAGAGGACCACTTACTTTTCACTACACCATAAATGCTCCTCACCACTGAGGCATGTCAAATACCAGATATCTCCAGGAACCTTACGGTATGTCTCCATTGTTTTTGCTTTTTTCCCTCCTAGGCACAGGTTGGCAAAGAACAAATGATCCCAAACACCAAACAGCCCAGTTGGAAACATTTAACACACATACTTTCAGACTTTCTGGCATGGACCAACCTCTTGTCTTACCTTTGTTCCTGGCCAGAAAGAAATGGCATAAAAAGATGGACAGTTTTTGTAACCCCTTTGAGCTCTAAACCATGTTTCCTGTGCACATAGCAGATCTTACAGAAACCAAGCACTTCTTTTAGGCATCTATATTCTTAATGCCCTAAGTCAAGTGCCCAGATGGTTAAGACAACTGTACCAACAGAAACATTTTTTAAAAATATCCTAACACAACATGAAGTGACCATTGTGAATTCAAAGAAGCAGGCATATTTCTTAAAGGTTGAAAAGAGGTGAGTCTTTCACAAGATGCTAGCTCAAGGCCATATTTGCACAAGTATAGTCATTCCTCTAGCAAGGTTTTGTTTATCTGGCCATTAAAAAAAAAATTAAAACAACTTTTACTTTCGGCTGTTTGAACAAGAACTGTTTTTCCAGCTGTGCAGTCTAAGGAGGATACAAGCGGCCTGGTTTGGTTATATTTTTTTCAGAATAGGAGGAAAGTTTCCTACACAATTCTGCTTGGGCTAAACTGCATACAGAGCAGTTTATTTATACTGTTTTATCGCACACCTGTTTGGATATGGGCTATTTTCTGGTATTTAAACATACAATTTCTTGCCAATTGCTTTATCTTCAGAGTCCTATGGTTTGGCTGCAAATGTTTCTTATTAACTCAGAAAGAAACACCAATTCCTCCATGAACATTATTAGTGAGGACTAAGATAACTTAATTGTTACTTGCTTCAAACATGTTATCACTGAAGAACTTTATCCCAGAAATCCATTCGAAATAAGGTAGAGGCCATTTCACTATACTTAAAGGCAAAAAAAGGAGTAACGAAGCCTTTTTGGAATACAATCCTTTAATAAAACATTGTTTTTCTTAAAAAAAAAAAAAAGGCCACCTGCTTATTCTGAGCTAGCATGTTGTGATGGAAGGAAAACATTGCCACTCTAGTCTGTAATGGGTTATTTTTCCCACTATGGAAGCTCTGGGATACACAGATGGTAGCCTGAGAATCTGGGTGAAAGCCCTGACTCCACTCACATGACCTTCTCTGAATCACTTAAGCTCTAGGTACTTCTCTTATTTTATCAGTAAAACATGGGTCATAATAGCTATCCGGTAACTAGATCATTTAAATCGACCCATAGATATTAAATAGCTATGATAGGATAAAGCTTGGTCTAGGCCCTGGGGTACAGAGATGAATGAGACAAAGTCTTTATATCTAGAGATTCACAATTCATAATCCTGTACATAGTAGGCCTCCCTTCTATGTTAGGGGAACCTGACTATTTATGTGTAGATTCATTAGTAACTAACTATAAAGTCAAAACTGAACCTGTAGAGTTGAAATCTAACTGTTTATGTGAAGGGGTTAGTTTTATCTTGCAGCCAAAAAAGCAGACTAAAATACTAACATAACAAACTCTATTAGTTATCAATAGCTGTGTAACAATCCATCCCCAAAGTGTAGTGGTTTAAAAAAATAGGCACTTACTGCTCACAGTTTCTGTAAGTCAGAGCCCTTGGGTGGTTCAGTTGGGTGCCTCTGCCTTAAGGTCTTTCCACAGGCTGCAATCTGTGCTGGTCAGGGCTGCAGTCTCATCTGAAGGTTCAACTAAATGGTGATCTTCTTCCAAGCACAATCATAGCTGTTGGCATTATTCAGTCTTGTGGAGGCCGCTGTACTGAGCACCTTAGTTCCTGGCTGGCTGTTGGCTGGAAGGCATTCCCTCAGTTTCTTGACATGTGTGCCTCTCCATAAGGCAGTACATAAAGAGGCAGCTAGTTTCTCCAAGAGGGAGTGAGCAAAAACGAAACCACATTCTCTGTGTAACAGCTATGATTGTGTAAGATCCTCGGTGTATTCACTTAGCTCCTTACGGAAAACTCTTCCAGAAGAAGGCGACTGAGATCGCTTAGCACTTAAATCCCTTTCACAGCCCCGGCTCCCATCGCCCCTCCTATGGCCTCCTACCTGCAGAGAAGCAGAGCAGGCACACCCAGTGCCTTAGGCGGGCCAAGCCTAGCACTGTGGGAGCAAAACCATGGCTTCATCGTCAGGGTGCGCTATGGCTAGGAGGGTCCGGCTTTCGGCTCCCAGCCGTCCTCCCTGCTCCCGACTCTTCCCTCGTTCTGAGGAGTCCCAAACCCAGAGGAAGCCCCACGCCACGACCGCCGCCACCACACACAAGAGCCACGTTGCTTCCATTATGGGTAAGTAGTATTGAGCCTGCGCAGTAGGAAAGGCTAGCTCTGACCCCGACTCCGGCTGGAAAACGGCACCCGGGGATGTTGGGTTCCGCAGTTAAGTCCCTCCCGCCGACTTGCTCCGGAAGCTTGAGGTTTTACTGTTAAGGGTTCTCCTGTGTTTTAACACAGAAG
>NC_045450.1:64422257-64437585 GCF_002776525.5 Piliocolobus tephrosceles | reverse complement strand
GCTTGAGGTTTTACTGTTAAGGGTTCTCCTGTGTTTTAACACAGAAGTCTCCATGCCATCCAGTTTCCTACCCTAGTCCTACCACACTGTACAATCGCACTGTACAGGGTGAAATGACCTGACTTGTTTAGAGGGTTTGAGAAAGTCTTCTCTGACAGAGACTATAGCATAAAACAGGAAGATAAGTAGAGGCTATAAAGGTGAAAAGAAGGGGGAAAAGCATTTTATCACATGGGAACTTCCTGTGCAAAGACCCTGAGACTAGAGAAGGCATGACATATTCTGAGATCCGTGGACGATATGGGGACACTAGAGTAGGGAGGACAAGAGACAGACTGTGACCATTGTAAGTCACGGGAATCAAAGTCATTTGGACTTTAATTTTACAGGCTCCAAGGAAAACAAGCCACTGAAGGGATGTAAGCAAAGGCATGATAGTATCAGCTTTTCATTGCAAGGGATCATTCCGGCTAAAGACCGCAGCACATAATCATTGTAAGAATTACTATGAATTTTCCCTGTTTCCCATTGCCATTGCAAACAGAAAGACACAGTTAGTTAAAGAACACATGGGCTCTGCTGCCTGCCCTCTTGCGGAACACAAACAAAGCCTCTGGACCTTTGGATTCAACCCACCAAAGTCTGGGTCCAAGTCTCCAGAATTAGTCAGGCAGCACAAATAATAGAAACCCTACCCCCAATCCCTGCTGCCCTGGTCTGAGTAATATTTTAAAAATTATATTTTAATATTTTAAAATATATTTATATATTTAATATTTTAAAATATATTTTTAAAAAATATTTTAAAAATATAAAAAAATTGTGCTAGTACAAATCCTAATGTTATTTAGAGGATTAAAAACTTGATTGTGCTGGGCATGGTGGCTCACGCCTGTGATCCCAGCACTTTGGGAGGCCAAGGCAGGCGAATCATGAGGTCAGGAGATCAAGACTATCCTGGCCAACATGGTGAAACCCCGTCTCTACTACAAATACAAAAATTAGCTGGGCGTGCTGGCATGCACCTGTTGTTCCAGCTACTCTGGGCGTGCTGGTACGCACTTGTTGTTCCAGCTACTCAGGAGGCTGAAGCAGGAGAATCACTTGAACCTGGGGAGAGGCAGAGGTTGCAGTGAGCTGGGATCGCACCACTGCACTCAGACCTGGCAACAGAGCGAGACTCTGAAAAAAAACTTGATTGTGTGTAATAAATCTTGACATAACATCAATGAGGACAGGAGACAGACCTAGCATTCTTGAAGACCAATATGCCAGTTGCGTTACTTACAATATTTTCTTTAATCTCTACACCATCTTCTTGAGGGTAGAGTTATCATACACACTTCTCAAATGATTAAAAAAACTAAGGTTCAGAAAGATTGTAAAATCCAGGACACTAACCTAGCTAATGAATGTTTATTTCAAAGCTCATTTTCCCACTTGGAGTAGAGTTTTTCTCAGATGACATTGGTGTATAGCCCAGTTTCTCAGTCTTGGTACCATTCACATTGAGGGCTGGATACTTCTTTTTTGTGGGGAGTTATTCTGCATATTGTAGGATGTTTAGCAGCATCCCTGGCCTCTACTCACTAATGCCAGCAGCATTACCCCCAGACATGACAACCAAAAAGATCTCCAGATATTGCCAATTGTCCCATGGGAAGAAAAAATCAAGCCCTAGTTGAGACTCACTGGTATAGAATTTACTCCTCCAGTAAGGTGTTTAACTAGAGATGGCTAAAAATGGTGCATTTCACTGTGTTTTGTCATTGGCTAAATAAGGTCCCATGGCCAGAACCAACATAAATGGAGTGGGGAAATACACTCTTCCCACAGAAAAGAACTGTAGGTCATATGATAATAGGCAAGGATATATGATCCTCTTACAATACAAATAGTTGGAGAAGATAGTAAAATTACTAATTTCAGGTGTGATTCATACTATGAGAGAGTATAGTGTGCTATGCAAATGATATCAGAGAGAAATAGATTAATCTGGATGGTCAGAGACATCTCTGAAGAAGGGAGTTTTAAACTTAGACCCAGAGGATAAGCCATTGTTAACCAGGCAAAGGATAATTGTGTATAAAGGGAGTATTACTGGCAGAGGGACAAGCATGTGTCCCTCTATAGGAAAATGTAAGTACCTTTGATGATTTCTCCAAAAAACTTAGTGGTCTCAACCAAAAGCCCTGATTTCCATCAATAAAATATGAAAACAACTATTATTAGTGGTGTTATTTGTTTAATATTAATTGTGTGCCAGAGAGTGTGATATAAATAATATGAAGTCTTGGCCACAAGATACTCAGTCTAGCTAGTTGGGCAGTAAACACACCATTAAATTGGCAGCTAGTAAGATATATCAGAGGAATGCACCAGGAAGTGGGTGTGTTGGGAATTTGGAGACTGGCTAGATACTTGTAGCCTGGGGAAGTAGAGGAGTTAGAGCTTTAGTTTAACTTGAAAGTTGGTGTATTAGTTTGTTCTCACACTGCTAATAAGGACATACCAGAGACTGGGTAATTTATAAAGGAAAGAGGTTTAATTGACTCACAGTTCAGCATGGCTAGGAAGGCCTCAGGAAACTTACAATCATGGTAAAAAAGGAAGCAAGTAAATTCTCCTTCATGTGGTGGCAGGAAGAAGTGCAAAGCGAAAGGGAAAAAAGCCCCTTATAAAACCATCAGATCTCATGAGAACTCACTCACTATCACGAGAACTGCATAAGACTAGCCGCCTACATGATTAAATTACCTCCCACCGGGTCCCTCCCATGACACCTGGGGATTATGAGAACTACAATTCAAGACGAGATTTGGGTGGGGACACAGCCAAACCATATCAGTTAGGTAAAGATTAAAAGAATCAAGGGAAAGATGACAACATTTCTGTTGTGAAAGGTAGCAAAAGCAAAAATGGGGGAATTGGGCTGGAAGGAGACCTGTGAAGCAAAGAAAGGAATCTAAGAAGGAGGAGAAAAAAATTCAATGAGAAGACCCCTGATAGGTTTAAGATTTAAATGCCACTCTAAATTTCAGGGTTGAAGCTGATGGGTGACAGCCAAAGGAGAAAAAGGAAGGAGACTTACAAAGTAAAAACAGTGTGTTCTAGGACCTGCCTCTCAAAGTGACCGCCATGAACCACCAGCCTCAGCATGTGAGATTGCTGAACCTCAGGTGACCCTGCAGAGCAATGAACAGGGAATCTCATTTTCACAGGACTTCCAGATAATTCTAGTGCTTGTCATAGTTTCAGAAACACAGCACTCGAAGATCAATTTGAATAAACTAAAATAAGAAAAGACGGCAGACAGGGAAGCAAATGAAGTGTCTTCTGCAGGCTTTTAGCATGACCTTCTAAGGATCTTGTTTGTGATTAATGAGAGACATGAGAGGAGACAAGTGATGCGAATGAAGAATCAAAAAGGCATGATACCTGCACGATTAGAGTAGATAATGCACAGACAACACAGAGGGTGAAGAACTGGAAGAAGGAAGAAGAAGAATGCCAGGACCATGACGGACGCAGGAAAGTCAAGTACAGGGTAGGGTGAAGGGCAGCTGATATGTCAAGAGAGAATAAGAAATGGCCTTTTGAACACGTTGAGTAGGAATTTCCAGGACAGCCTAACCACGGAGATCTTCAAATGATGTCGTGGAAGATACAATGGAGGGAAGGGCAGAATGCATTCCCCATGAAGGGAGGACCATTCTTCGGGTCTCCACTCTATTTTCGGTTCCTTCAGCAGTAATGGGCATAGAACTGGCACTGAAAAAAAATAAAGAAAAATGTTAATCAACCAGGAAGGGACACATAGAGTGATGCACAGACCACCTGCCTGCAGGTACCCTTGGGAGCTTGTTATAAATGCATCTCTAGGACCCACCCAAGCCCTACTACTTCCCACTCTCTCAGGGTAGACCTTGAAATATGAACTTTTACCAAGTTAAGAGATTCTGAGACTTTCTCAAATTTGAGGCTTTCAATTATAAAGACAAAGAAATCAAAGCAAGGGAGGACTCAAGACAAAGAATTTGGATGATGTCCACCACTAGGAGAAAGAAGCATGTAATGAAGAAAGAGAAGTAAAGTGAACGCAAAAGTGGCTAAAACTGATCACAATCCATTTGGATCTTCTCGGCGTTCAGTATCTCACTTTTTCTGTAATGCATTAATAGTTGTATTGGTCCACTTCTTGGGGGTAATAAGCTCCATAAGTTTGCTACCTGGTAGAGAAAGCCTTATTTAATTTTCTTTTGAGCACCAAATGAAATCTACCTTTATGAAATAAGTTTGACATGCATTGATTAAGCTCCTAGTGTGTGAAAGTTGCGCTGAGGTCAAGGGATATAAAAATTAGTGAGATTCAGTCCCTGCCGTGGAAGTACCCATTGCCTATGTGAGAGACTCACAATAGCAGTAGCAACAACAACATCAACAGTCCATGTGCTGAGAAGTGGTCAAAGGGTGGATTGTGTGAGGGTAACCAAAGCATCACAGAGGAGTGGAGTAAGCCTCTTCAGCAACCCAGGAAGGCTTCTTGGAAGTGGCGGCACATGAAAAATAAGCAGGAATTTTCTATACAGGGAAGATAGGTACAGGGAGAAGGGTTTGGGAGAGAAAGTTGAGATCTGATCCCTGTGGTCCATATGGGCGTTTACCCATGGTTACTGGGCATGATGAACACGGACAGGCAGATGAGAATAGAGAAGAGGACTTAGGATTATGGGTGGAGCCCAGCAGACTCCGCCTGTTGAGAGCCATGAAGGTGGCATACGGGTGGGGCTGGGAAGAGGGCTGCCCCTTCCTCCCATGCTGCCAGGGCCTCCAGCCCAGTGCCTTGGAAGGCAGAGCCTGCAGAGAGGGAGTGAGCAAAGCAAGTCCTGGCACCCCCTCCCTGTGACTCACTCTTGGCCTTTTGAGCTCTAGCCTTTGCCGAGAAGCCAGGAGGTGCTCAGGGAAGCTGCTGGGAAGTGAGGCCTGGGCTGGCCAAAGCCACCTCTACCCTCCTTTTCCGTCCAACACACAGGGACAGGCAGTAGACAAATGCTCCTGAGGCTCTAAGATGCCATCAATTGCCGGAGAAAGTCAAGAGACATGCCCACCAGCTGAGGCTGACTGAGGGCTAAGAGGTCAACTGTTATAAGATAGGGAAACTGAGTCTTAGTAATGGAATGGAGTTGCCAAGTCCATACAGTTAGATCTGAGCCAATTCTGCAATCATTCCCAGATCTCCCAATGTGTACCCAGTGTCTCAAAGAGCGTCACCTTCTGTCAAATAAGAATAAACGAGGCGGACATAAGAATTCAGGCTTCAAGCTATTTTGGTTACCACTGGTTGGTAAACTATGTCTCACAGGCCAAATCTAGACACAACCATCTATGTATTGCCCGTAGCTGCTTTCAAGTTGCAGTGTCCAGTTGAGTCTTTACAACAGAGAGTATACAGTCCACAAAGCCTGAAGTATTTACTATCTAGCCCTTTGGAGAAAAAAAATAATGTGTCAACCCCTTTTGTAACCCAATACTTCTCAGATTTTAGTGTGCCTGAGAATCTGCTAGGGAACTGATATAAAATGGTTGGTGCATTTAGAGTAGGACTTAGGAATCTGAAAATAATAAAAGTCTTAGGGATTTTGATGTAGCTAACTCAAGACCACACTTTGAGAAACGAAACTTTGGCCTATCCTTGGCTCAGGGGAGGCAGGGCTGACTCTAGGAGAATCCTGGGCTTTGGGGACCAGGTCTGCAGTTCAACCTATACCAGGTGGGATCTAAAGGCTTCTATACAGACGTCCACAGCTTCTCCAGCTTCCACAGAGAAAAGCCCCAGGAGGCCTCTGCAGGGTTACTCGCTTGGAAGGCATAGAGTCCTGGCCACAGAGGAATGACTCTCTCTTATCAGCTCTGTGGCTCTCGTGGAGGCATTTTCTCCCTGGCCCTTACCATTCTCATCTGTAAAATAAACCACTCAAATCCTATTTATTCAGATGTCTTTCTGTCCTATGGTTGCTGATCTTTTTTGTTTCATTCTTTCATTCTTTCTTTCTTTTTCTTCTTTCTTTTCTTCCTTTCTCTCTTCTTTTTCTTTCTTCTTTCTTTCTTTCTTTCTTCTTTCTTTCCTTCTTTTCTTTTCTTTTTTTTTCAGAGTCTCATTCTGTCATCTAGGCTGGAGTGCAGGGGCATGATCTCAGAGCACTGCAACCTCTGCCTCCCAGGTTCAAGTGATTCTCCTGCCTCAGCCTTCCAAGTAGCTGGGAGTACAGGTGTGCGCCACCATGCCTGGCTAATTTTTGTATTTTTAGTAGAGGTGGGGTTGTCACCATGTTGACCAGGCTGGTCTCGAACTCCTTGATCTCAAGTGACCCTCTCCCCTCAGCCTCTCAAAGTGCTGGGATTACAGACATGAGCCACCACACCCAGTCCAGTTGTTGATCTATTATAATGAATGATACACTAATGCCAATGTCGCTGACATCCCCATAACCTTGGCAGAGTACCAGGGAGTGACGATGTGACTCGGCATCTGCTTTCTAATTGCTGGTCTCAGGGGCCAACAGAACTCATGACAAGAGACTAAAGGGAAAGTTGGGGAAAAGGGAAACTTGTTGAGAAAAAATGAATAACCTTCACTGCCAACAAGCGTTTATTCACATAACTAACCATTAGACAATCATCTTTTGTTGAGAACATGTAATAAACCTTGTGAGTATAAAGAATTACTACTGGCTCTGCATTGAGGGGCTTATCCTACTGAAGAGTCATGATCATTTTGGCATTTACAATACCCAGGGCTTTCATTTGGCTCAGTGGTTACAGAAAAAGAGAGGAATATTAATGTTTTGTGTTAATTTGAAACACTTAAATGTGTTCAATGTTATTTGTATTAGCTACAAAAATTTGTAATAACTTACACACCCAACAATAGAGGACTGGTGTTTAACTGAATGAAAAACTTTCAAACCATAGAACAGTGTGCAGCTGTCAGAAATTACATGTACTGTGAGGTCTCCAACACTGATGTTTCACTTACCCTGGGAACTGGATCATTCTTTGTGGCAGGGGATGTCTTGTGTATCATAGGTTGTTCAGCAGTATCCCTGGTATTGAACCACTAGATGTCAAAAGCAAAACCCCTACTCACTCCCCCCAATTAGTTGTCACTAACTGTGACAATTTAAAATGTCTACACACATTGTCAAATGTCCCCTGGGGGATAAAATTGCCCCCTTGTAGAGATTTATTGGTTCACAGAAAATTTTGGATCATCCTAGAAATTACATACACTAGCATAGGCAAGAAAAACAAAAAAAAAAAAATGAAAACTAGGCATAGAGTATGATCTTCTCTATAGAAAATAATAGTAGAAGGAGGATGAGGAAAAGAGAAAAGAAAGGGGGAAAAGGATAGAAGAAAATGAAAAACTTAGTGACACAGAAAGGACTGGAAGGAAATGGCCCAAAAGCTTAAAAATAGCTGCTTCCAAGTGGTGAGATGATAATCACTTGTGTTTCTATAAATGTTCTGAATATTTTATAATGTTCTGAAGATTCTACAACAACTGCATATGATTTCAATAAACAGGAAGAACGTGGAAAGGAAACAAGTTAAAATATTGAAAACATGCACAAAGATAGACATTATTTCTGATTTATTTAGGTGTTATTTATATTAGCTACAAAAATTTGTAATAAGTAATAACTTATACACATCTAACAATAGAGGGCTGGTGTTTAACTAAATAAAATACTTTTGGCCAAAGTGGGTGTATCATGAGGTCAGGAGTTCGAGACCAGCCTGGCCAATATGGTGAAATCCCATCTCTACTAAAAATACAAAAAGTAGCCAGGTATGGTGGTGCATGCCTGTAGTCCCAGCTACTTGGGAGGCTGAGACGGGATAATTGCTTGAACACAGAAGGCAGAGGTTGCAGTGAACTGAGATCCCACCACTGCACTCCAGCCTGGGGGACAGAGCAAAATTCTGTCTCAAAAACAAACAGACAAACAATCAAAAACCTTTCAAACCATAGAATTATAAGCAGCCATCAAAAATTACATCTACAGTGATGTCTCTCAATATTACCATTTTATTGAGATCGGGAACTAGATAATGCTTTGTGGCCAGGGTGGCCACGTGTACCCAAGTTAAAATATTGAGAACATGCACAAAGACAGATATTATTTCTGATTTATTTATTTGTTATTTATATTAGCTACAAAAATTTGTAATAACTTATACATCCAAAAATAAATGTAGACTGAACCACTAAAATCCTATTTATTCAGATATCTTTGGACTTCATGTTTCTGAAAATTGCGTCTTCATTCGGATCTATCTGGGGCATGCTGTTACGGACCCGTGTCTGTACTGTGGAGTCTCACCAGCCAACAGGACATCTTATGGTTCTACTCAGAGGGAAGTTTTAAACTGAGACCCACAGGATAAGCCACTGTTAACCAGGCAAAGGACAACTGTGCATAAAGGGAGTATTTCTGGCAGAGGGACAAGCATGTGTTTGGGAAGATGTAAGTACCTTTGATGATTTCTCCAAAAAACCTAGTGGTCTCAACCAAAAGCCCCTATTTCCATCAATAAAATATGAAAACCACTATTATTAGTGTTGTTATTTGTTTAATATTAATTGTGTGCTAGGTAGTGTGATATAAATAATAAGCAGTATTGGCCACAAGATACAGTCTGGTTAGTTGGGCAGTAAATACACCATTAAATTGGCAGCTAGTAAGACATATCAGAAAGTTGGTGTATTAGTTCTAGTCACAGGGGAGTTTTTCCTATCCTCAACTTACAGTGGGTTTGAATAAAGTCACATTGATCTTGATATAAACTTTTGCTCTTTCATCTCTATTGACATATCATAGAGACTCTAAACCTTTCTAGAATTTGCCCCAGTAATTTCTGAGAGGCTTCAGGGGATGTCCTATGGGATCATCAAGTTGTTCTTGGGACTCTGCCTAAATGCTGTTGATGATCTTTGTCCAGAAAGACATTGGAAGATGGCATCTAACCCACACTGTTGCCTATTCATGCTCATGTCTGTACCAGTGCTGCCTCCTCCAGCTGCTCCTGGGGCATGTAGGCCCTGAGATGCCACACTACTTTTTGTCCCAAAGCTCTCATGCTTCACTGCCTGGGCCAGCTGGTAGAAAAACAAAACAAAACAAAACAAAACAAAACAAAACAAAAACTCTGATTCTGACTCTACTATCTTCATCCATAATTCTTGAGCTCTATATCAGAAACTGACAAGTATTTTTTACTTTAAAGGGCTAGATATTTCTGTCTGTGTGCACTACATGGTTTCTGTTTCAGTTATTTAACTCTGCCATTGTAGCAAGAAAGTTAGCACAAGCAATACATACAAAAATGCTCATGAGTGTGTTCCAATAAAACTTGATTTATAAGCTGGGCACAGTGGTGGATGCCTGTATTCCTAGCTACTCAGGAGATTGAAGAGGCAGGATTTCTTCAGCCCAGAAGTTCAAGAACAGCTTGGGCGACATAGTGAGACCCTGTCTCAAAAGGTTAAGAAACAAAACAACTTTATTCCCAGACTTTGAAACTTGAATTTCATAGAATATTTTCCTGTCATGGAATTGTATTCTTTTAAAAATGTCTAATCATTTAAAAATGCAAAAGCAATGATTCACTCATAGGTCAAAGTTTTTAAGTGTTAGATGTCAGGCTAGATTTGGCCTGAGGACTGTAGCATAGTAGCCCCTGCTCTAACGCAAGGGAAGATGCCAGAAGGAAGACCAAAAGGGGAATTTGGATAGGACTTGGTGGGAAGAGTGAAGCAGAAAGATAGCATGGTTCATTGGTTCATGTGTTCATTCATGCAATGACAATTATTGAGAACCTACTATATAGGTGTCAGGTACTCAATGAAGTGCTAGGGTCAGAGTAGTGAGAAAGACAGCAAAGGACCCAGTGCTCACCACGCTTACTATCTATCAGGAAAAACAAACTTTGAATCAACATTTAAAACTGCACTGACCAGATGCAGTGGCTCACGCCTGTAACCCCAGCACTTTGGGAGGCCGAGGTGGGCAGAGCACAAGGTCAGGAGATCGAGACCATCCTGGCTAACACGGTGAAACCCCATCTCTACTAAAAATACAAAAAATTAGCCAGTCATCGTTGTGGGTGGCTGTAGTCCCAGCTACTTGGGAGGCTGAGGCAGGAGAATGGCATGAACCCAGGAGGTGGAGCTTGCAGTGAGCCAAGATTGCTCCACTGCACTCCAGCCTGGGTGACAGAGTGAGACTCCATCTCAAAAACAAACGAACAAACACTAAAAAACTGTGCTAAGTGCTGTGAACAATTCCAGGAGTCCAAGAAAACATATGTGAGGGAGAATAAAGGAGCAATATTAGTTGTCTATCACAGCATAATAAATTACCATGAAGTTAATGTCTTAAAATAACACACATTTATTATCTCCCAGTGTCTGTAGGTTGAGAGTCCAAGTACAGCTTAACTGGGTCCTCTGCTCAGGGTTTCACAAGGCAGCAAACAAGGTATCCATTGAGCTGCATTCTCATCTGAAGGCTTAAATGGGGGAAATTTTCACTTCCAAGCTCTTTTGAGTTGTTGGCAGAATCGATATTCTTGTGGTGGTAAAATTGGAGGTATTGGCCTTTTTTGGCCATTGACTGGAGGGAACCCATAGGCCCCCAGGGCAGCCCACAGTTCCTTGCCCCCAGGGACTTCTCCATCATGACTATGGCCACTTACATCATCAAGACCACAAGGAAAGTCTCTCTTTAGGAAGACCCAGTGTCTCTCTCAAAGACTTTTACCTGATTTAGTCAGGCCCAGGATGGCAGGATAGTCTTTTAATTAACTAAAAATTGACTTATTTTGGAGCTTAACTATATCTGCAAAACATTTCCCCTTTGCTGTATTCTATTGGCCAGAGGCAAAGTACAGGTCTCACCCAACTCAAGAAGAGGGGATTACGCAGACTCTGAATATGAGGGCTGGAATCACAGGACCACCCTAAGGTCTGCTCACCACAGGAAGGGAAGATTTTTCATTGAAAGCAGTATTTCTTTGGGACTGATAGATGAGTATGATCTAGCTAGGTGAAGCCTAGAGGGAACAGAGTTCTGGGAAGAGCAAACAGTGTGCACAAAGACCCTGAGGAAAAATGGCAATTTTGCAGAGCTATAAAAAAATCAGTTTAGTAGAATGGCTCTCATTTCTGGCTGTATACATCACCTGAAGAACCTCAAAAATAGTCGTTTTTAATAACTATTTTAAACCAATAAAATTGTAAAGTTCTTGGCCTGGGGTTTGGCAACCATCTTTTAAAATTTTCCCTAAAATCTCCCTAATTTTCTCTGGGTTGGACAGGGGTTAGGAGCTGCCCAGATGTTGGGCAGAGAGAGATAAGCAACATTTCTGTTGGCTCAGATCAAAAATTGCTCAGTGAGATTTCTCAAAGAATGTAAAAAAGAATTACAACTCAACCCAGCAATCTCATTACTGAGTAGATAGCCAAAAGAAAATAAAATATTCTACCAAAAATACACATGCACGTGTATGTTCATCACAATACTATTGAAAATGGCAAAGATGTGGAATCAACCTAGGTGCCCCTCAGTGGTGTACTGGAAAAAGAAAATATGGTATGTAACATATGGAATACTATGTAACCATAAGAAAGAACGAAATCATGTCCTTTACAGCAATATGGTTGTAGTCAGAGGCCATTATCCTAAGCAAATTAATGCAGGAACAGAAAAATAAATATCACATGTTGCCACTTTTAGTTGGGGGCTAAGCACTGGGTACTCATGGACATAAAGATAAGAACGATGGACACTGGGGACCACTAGAGGAGGAAGGAAAGGAGGGGGCAAGGGTTGAAAAACTCACTATAGAGTATTATCCTCGCTATCTGGGTGATGAGATCAATTGTATCCTAAATCCTGGCATCATGCAATATAACCAGAAAACAAACCTGCACATGGACCCTCTAAATCTCAAGGAAAGTTGAACTTGTTTTTTTTTTTTTTTTTTCTTTTAAAGAAAAAAAAATTGCTCAGTTAGAAAATGCAAAGAACAGCTCCTTGATGTTTTCAAAATGCAGACATCATTTAAATGTTCATTTAAGGAAATCAAATTCATGTTATTTAGAAAGCAATATTTTCTTTGGACCAACAAAGCTAGGCTTTGATTGGAGACATGCAGCACAAGTTTTGGCAGTGTTGCCCAAGGTGCTCTCCATTATGGCCATCTCTGTTTTAAAAATATACAGTCAAGCCAGGCACAGTGGCTCACACCTGTAATCCCAGCACTTTGGGAGGCCAAGGCATCAGGATTGCCTGAGCTCAGGAGTTCGAGACCAGCCTGGGCAACATGGTAAAACTCTGCCTCTATTAAAATACAAAAAATTAGCCAGGCATGGTGGCGTGCACCTGTAGTCCCAGCTACTTGGGAGGCTGAGGCAGGAGAACTGATTGAACTCAGGAGGTGGAGGTTGCAGTGAGGTGAGGTCTCACCACTGCACTCCAGCCTGGACAACAGAGTGAGACTCCATTTCAAATATATATATATATATATACACACACACACACACACACACACACACACACACACACACACACATATATATATCCCCAATCAAAATGTACTCAGGTTTTAGTTAAGTCTGCATTTGATTCAAGAAGCCTTGTTGGAGACAAAAGATTCAAAAGCAGCTTGCAAATGAAACTTTGATTTCAAAGCAATTAGTATGTATCACTCACTGGCTGTGTGTCAAGTACTTCACTGAGAATCTTTGTGTAGAATACTGTATTTAGCACACATAATAGAACAACAACAGGAAGAAGGAGATATTGCCATTCCTACTTCACAGGCAAAGAGGATGAGGCTCAAAAAGTAACTTGTGCCAGGTAAGGTATCAGATGGGAGGGTTTAGGAGTTTTGAAAATTTGAATCCTGGGCCCCTTTTTCATGGCCTTTGTGAGCCTAGAGAAGCTATTCAGTCCCTTTAGTCAAAAATCTTCATTTGTTAAATAGTCGGCAATAATACCAACCTCCTAGCATTGCTGGGAGGATGAACAAGGCAATCTTTACAGTCCTGGGAAGAAGAGGTGAGTTCTGTTTCTTAATATTCTTCTGACCTACACCTACACCAGGTCATAATAAACAAATTCAGGATGCCTACCCCACCTTCTCAATTCCAAGTCCAGTGGAATTTGCGTTGAGTAAAAGGAGAAGCACATAGTCTTTAGCAGTTTTCTAGGAGAGAATTTTCTCACCCAGGTAAAAAGGAAGATGATTATTTAAGTCCCTCCTGAAGTGGAAATATCTTTTTTCTGATCCCTAAACATTTTATTTAGAAATCGAGCAATCTCACAGATTTAAGGTGAACAATCAACTAGATGTTTCTTTCTCTGTCTTTCATGAATTCTTCTGTGAGACTCAGATTTTTCACAGTGAGTTAAGATAATGAAAACTACTGGGTTTTTTGCTTATTAGTTTGAGACAGGGCCTCACTCTGTGACCCAGGCTGGAGTTTAGTGGTGCAATCATGGCCCACTACAGCCTCAACCTCCCAGGATCAAGTGATCATCCTGCCTCAGCCTTCCTAGTAGGTGGGACTACAGGTGGTCGCAATCACACCTGGCCATTTTTTTTTGTAGAGACAGTGTCTCACTATATTGCCCAGGTTGTCTCGAACTCCTGGGCTCAAGTGATCATGATCCACACACCCTGGGCTTCCTAAAGTGCTGAGATTACAGACATTAACCACTGCGCCCAGTGATGCCTACTTGTAAATATTTTTGCAGCTCTCTAAAGTCCAGTGCTCATGCAGCTCTGACTTAGCATGCTGTCTGGATCTTTGTAGTTGCTCAATAAAGAGTCTCTGTTAATACAAGGACCAAAGAATAAAGAGGGCATCAAGGAAAGTGGTGAAGGACATTTTTACCAAATTATTTACTGAACCATTCCACTCATTAGTCCTTAAAAAGATGACTATATTGATTCTTCTTATCTAGCACCCCCCTGCATGATATGAAAAGACGTTAAACATAGTGAGACACTGCATTATATAAATAACACACACTCTAAGGTTTCAGCTCACAGTTTATTTTAGGTCTCATTCTGCAGGTGCTTGGCATGCAGGGTCAGGTATACTGAAAACCATTGTCCTTTCTTTATGAGGCTGGAAGGTGTCATAGAGGAAGGCCTGTCACAATCAATATTAAATTGTCTGTTCACTCAAGCCTGGAGTACATTCTGAGGTTATGTTGCATACCACCAGCCCATGACCAAGGACAGGCAAGCTCAACCTTCCCTGGCCCCCCTACCAGACCCAGAAGATTCAGTTTTGCAATTTGAATGGCCCAAGGCCTTCGAGCCATTGTATAGACTGAGTTTCCAACCCTGAATTCCTCCTTTTGATTCCAGTGCTATTTTGGGAAAGTTATCTTCTAGACAAGCAAATAAAAAGAAGGCCCCTTGACTCCTAAGGGTCATTTCCAAATGAATGTGCAATGCTCCAAGAGCAATGGAAAACAGCTGTGGAATCCAGCTGCTGCTCTGAGTAGTAAGAGGGAAACCGCCAGGCTTGCGTGGGCTCCCTTTGCTAGCCACGTATCTCAAGTGGGTTTTGTTTTTTGAATGATAAGATAATGTATGTGCTTCTCATTTTTTAAAATTCCATGTCATCCGCTGCACCAGCAGAAGCCCTGGCAATCTAAACTCTAAAGGACAGCTCAGTGCGCCCAGAAGTCGAGCCAGTGTTAGGAATATTGCCAAAGGATCTTTGTGGGTTTCTCATAAATATTGGAGCGCACAGATGATGCTGAAAAAAAGAAAAACAGATAATCCAAACTACCCACGATAGAACAACAACAAAAAATCTTTTAAGATTCCAGAAAAAAACCTTCGTAGTTAGATTTTATTTTTTCAAAGAAATATCAAAGAAAATGTCTTCTTCATTTCTGAGAACAGAAATGATTGCAAGCAAGGTATAGAAGAAACTGAAAATATGTTTTGCTTAGTGAGTATGTCAACTGTTGGCAAGAAAGGAAGGGAAGAAAGGAAAGGAAAAGAGGAGAGGAGAGGAGAGGAGAGGGAAGTGAGAGCAAGCAAGAAAGAGAGAAAGAAAGAAAGAAGAAGAAGAAAGAAAGAAGAAAGGAAAGAAAGAAGAAGGAAAGACAGGAAGGAAGGAAGGAAGGAAGGAAGGAAGGAAGGAAGGAAGGAAGGAAGGAGAAAGAAAGGAAGAAAGAAAAAGAAAGAAAGGAAGAAAGAAAGAAAGAAAGAAAGAAAGAAAGAAAGAAAGAAA
>NC_045450.1:64324897-64422247 GCF_002776525.5 Piliocolobus tephrosceles | reverse complement strand
AAGAAAGAAAGAAAGAAAGAAAGAAAGAAAGAAAGAAAGAAAAGAAAGGAAGGAAGGAAGGAAAGAAAGAAAGAAAGAAGAAAGAGGAAGGAAGGAGAAAGAGGAAAGAAAGAAAAAAGAAAAGAAAGAAAGAGAAAGAGAAGGAGGGAGGGAGGAAGGAAGGAAGGAAAGAAAGAAGGAAGGAAGGGAAAAGAAAGAAAGGAAGAAAGAAAGAAAGAGAAAGAAAGAAGAAAGGAAGGAGGGAAGGAAAGAAAGAAAGAAGAGGAAGGAAGGAGAAAGAAGGAAAGAAAGAAAAAAGAAAAGAAAAGAGAAAGAGAGAGAAGGAGGGAGGGAGGAAGGAAGAAAGGAAAAGGGAAGGAAGGAAAAGGAAAAAAGGTAGGCAGGGAAGAAAGAAGAAAAGGAGAGGGAAAAAATTAGGCAGGAAGAAAGGGAGGAGGAAAGGAGGGAGAGAGGGAAGAAGTGGAGCTACCTTCTGCATTAGGTAGGAGAGGCCCAATATTTAGGGACTGTGATACTTTTAGGGGTCCACAATAACTTTATTTTTCTTTAAAATCAGAAGAAAAAAGCGAATATAACAACAAATATATACTATTGAATTCTGAGGGGACCATATTTATTCGTATACCAATGTAGTCATAAAATGTAGTTTTTAAATTTATTTAATGGAGAAAGTGGCCCATAAAAGTGTCCAGGGCCTGCAAAAGTAGTAACAGTCTCAGGAAGGAGGAAAGGGGATGGGAGAACAAAGGAGGGAAGTGGGGGCAACAAAAGAAGAAAAGCTGGAAGGGAAATACGGTAAGATTGTGAGATTTTGTGCTTGGTAATAATGGTTGCTGAAGATTCTTCCAGTGGTAGTTTCTAGATGATTATCCAGTTAGAGAACCTGGTTCGGAGACTTGGATACCATTACTAAAAGTTGTATTTTAACTTTCTGGTGATCATTAATGCACTGGGGAAATAGTAACAAAAGCAATAAGTTACTTTAACTCGTCCCATGTTTCCTGGTCTGTATTGTAGCACAGTTGTGGCCTTAGATTACCTGAACCCTTTAAGTCATATTTATGATCTTTAAACTTTAGGGAAGCTGAGGACAAAGGAAAATCTTCACCCTCAGAGGAATAGACTTCATTTTTTCTAATATTGTAAATTACTGGGTCAATGCTTCTTTTCCTGAGTAAGGGACGGTTATAAGTTAAGGAACTTATAAAAGCTCTGGCCTTCCTGGGCATCTCTCATCCTTTGACACTTTTTAAATTTTCATTTTCAAAATCCTTAGTCCAAGTAGTCACCGCCAAGCCTGGCCTCCCCTCTCCACTTGCAGAGGAGGCACCATGAATTCTCTGGAAAACTGTTTCTCTGGGGACCATCTAGACCTTTACAGACTGAATGCAGCAAAGAAGAATTTACTATAAGAATGTGTCCTTGTGAGTTGGACCAGAGTACAAAATATTACCATCAAACTCAGCTGAACCATTTGATTCACTGGGCAATATTTAGGTAAGTTGCTCTGTGCCTCAGCTTCCCCATTTGAAAATGTGCCAAACAACACCTTCTATGCAAAATTATTGTCAGGATTAAAATTAAATTATGTGTATGAAGCATTTAGCACATGCTTGACAAGTTTTGGATGCCAATTAAATGATGGCTATTATATTTACTATCGCTAATTTTCATTTTTTCTCAATTATTAAAGAGATGATACCTATTGTACATAAATTAAAGGTATAGAAAAGTGTAAAGAATCAAATAGAAAATCACCCATAATCACTTCACCTAGAAGCAACTAATTTGACATTTTGGCATATCCCTATTCCACTCACATGTTTTACAGCATTTTAGATACAAACTATTGAAACTAATAGGAGGGTGCCATACAAAAATCAATTGTGTTCTTATTTATCTGACATCACATAATTACAAAATGTATTTATTAAATCAGGTGTGATTTACAATGGTAACCCAAATAATAAATATGTAGAGAAAAAAACTAACAAAAATGTACACTTTTTGTGGAAAAAAATAGGAAATGTTACCTTACACTGTAAAAAAAAATTCAGTATCTGAAGATATAGATTATAGTTACGGGTGATCAGATTAGAAACCGACAGTTCTTCCCAAATGAATCTATA
Organism: Piliocolobus tephrosceles; assembly: GCF_002776525.5. Taxonomy (NCBI): domain Eukaryota; kingdom Metazoa; phylum Chordata; class Mammalia; order Primates; family Cercopithecidae; genus Piliocolobus; species Piliocolobus tephrosceles. The sequence goes on along the minus strand of NC_045450.1, from coordinate 64,420,118 downwards.
TTTAAATTCAAAGTAATTCCTATAAAATCCCAACAAGGAGCTTCAGAAGATAATACTGAAATTTCATATGAGAGATAAAAGAGGCAGTAATAAAGAAAATTTTGAATAAGTAGAAAAAACCAAGGGACTTACCAGGTATCAAGGTTTATTAGAAATCCATAGCAATTGTGACATCATTATAAGGTGAAAATACAGACCAACGGGATTGAATAGGAAACTCCAAAACAGATCCAAGCATCTATGGAAGTGTACTATAGAACATAATGGCCATAGAAATCAGCAAAGGGAAAGTGAACTACATAATCAATAGTCCTGGCACAGCTGGTTTTCCAAAAGAAGATAAATAGAACCAATCACTTTCTCACTCCATGCACAAAGAATTATTCCAAATGGATTAAAACCTAAATGTGAAAAGCAGACCTAAAAATTTAGTGGAATATATAGAAGAGTATTATCTTTATGCCTTGTAATAGTAGATTTCTCAACCATTGCTCAAATGCATTATTATTTCTTTAAAGAAAATTAATGATAACTTTGCCTTTATTAAAACTTGAAAATTCTATACCACAAAATACTTTAAAACAAAGCCAAAAAGCCTCAGAGAAGATATTAGCAACACACTATCTATGAAAGGGATGATATGCAGAATATCTTACAATTTATTAAGAAATGCATAGAAGGCAATAATAAAATGAACAAAATTTATGAATGTACAAGTATTAGAACAGAAAACCCAAAAGACCAATGAGTGGGTGAAAAGATGACCAGTCTCACTAATGATAAAGAAAATAAACACTAAGATACCATTCCACACACATAAGATAGTTTAGAATTGAAAAGTCTAACAATACCAAGTGTTGGCAAGAATGCAGAACAAAGCAAATTCTCATACTTTCTTGTTGGGTGTGTAAATTTTTATAATCATTTGGGAGTGTAGTTTTGCAAAATCTAGCAAAATTGAAGATAGGCATAACTGAGACCCAGCAATTTTACTCCTAGGAATATGCCCTGGAGAAGGCTTTGTACATGTGTATGATGTGCAGGTACTGGAATGTGTAGTGCTATAACCTAGGATGTTCATAATAGCCACAAGTGGAAAGCCCTGCAGATGTCCATCAATAGGAGAACAGATAAATGAATTGCATATTTATGCAGTGAAATACTCCTCAGCAAATAAAATAAATCAACTAGAAATACATACCTATCAAAATGAATTGATCTGCCAAACAAAATATTACACAGAAAAAGAAAACTGCAGTAAGTTGTTGGTTACATAAAATTTCAAATATAAAAACAATACTCTTATGCTGTTTCTGGGTATTTCTACATTGTGTAAAAGTATGAAATTATGACTTAGATTAATAATCAGCAAATTCAGGATAGTTGCTTCTGAGAAGAGACTGAGAAAAATAGAATGAGGGAAATTCAGTGGATTTCCACTGTCTTTATAATAATGCATCATTTAGGAAAAAAATGAATGTGAATATGGCAGAGTAAAACATTTTAACAAAGTTGAGTGATGAATGTGCTGGCAAAGTTATATCATTCTCTGCATTTTCTCTATACTTTAAAGATTTCATAATATGACAAATATTTTTAAAGATCAGACAAATGCCTGTTGCAATTGCAGTTAAAGGAATAAAACCCAGTTGTTCACAAATATGCCAAATGAAAAGCACCTTGGAGAAAGAAAGAAGAAAGGAAGGAAAGGAAAGGAAAGGAAAGGAAAGGAAAGGAAAGGAAAGGAAAAGAAAGGAGAGGAGAGGAAAGGAAGGTCTGGGAGAGGAGTAACTTCCCAGGGAGGGAACTGCTAAATGGAACAGTTGAGTTTTTCTTCTTGACTAGCTGATATCCTCTGGAGTTTTCTTGTATTAAGTGTCAAGCCATTTGTACTAGGTACCATGATGTGGAGAAACCTGGAGCCACAGGCATCCATGCACTCTGAATTTCACCCAACACCACCACAACCAAACACAAAACAAAAACATTTGAACTATGACCAGCAAAACCAACATGTACCAGGTAAGAGATAAAAATGCAAAATGTACCATGGTGTGACCCATGCTTGCTCAGTGAGATGTGGCTCTGAACTTCCCTGAAGTCAAAACAAAGAGGCAAGCATGGCCAATCCCAAGATTTGCAACATCCAACAGGCAAAATCAAAGGGCTTTTCAGGAGAAGTACAAACATTTCAGGAGATTAGAGCCCCAAACAAAATTCTCCCTTGTTATGATAAGGATAAATACAAAATGAGAAACAAAGCCATCTACCCAACAAACAGCCTAGACACTGAGCACTGAATCTGTTCCAACCATCCACACAACTTACTGTCTACACTGCATTATCATGACTTTCCGATTCCGTTGTCTTCATTAATGACTTCACTACTTAAGGGGACTTTTGTCTGGGCATTGATTGTTCATTACAGGAACTTCCCCAAAGACCTAGCCACTCTTCCCTGGAAAGCATCAACAGACAACTGGGGCCCTAAGAGCCTTTGAATCTTTATTGTTACCCCAATGCTTTCGGTAGAAAGAGGAAACAGAATGGGTGCTGATATCTGTTACTAGGTAATAAGCATCTTCCACAATTTTAAATTGTATTACTAACATCAACAATTGGTATTCAGTGGGTCCTAAAGATTTTGCATTTATTATCTAATTTAATCATTAAAACATCTCTAAATGCACGGTACTGATATTTTTCCCATTTTACGAATAGGAAAACCAAAGCTCAGACACAGATTAAGTAACTGGTCCAGTGTCAGGCAGTAACTATCAGAATCAGGACTTGAATTGGATCTTCAGTGTGCCTTCAGTGTCTGAGTTCTATAACCAGTATACTTTACTGTTTCTATCAGAAAAATTCAAGTCTATACCACCAACAACTGGATGATTTTAGACTCCATAAAAGGAAGAGATATGGCCATTTCTCCATCTTGAAAATTAGTTCCGTGAGATAGCTATTCTGAATCTGACCCTGTAGTTCTCTGGGGTTTGTGACTAGCCAGTACCCCTCTTTAACACAGCCCCTTCTCTCCCACTCCATCCCAAGAAGAAAATATGGCCTTTGTGATCCAAGCTCCTGGAGCCCCCTCTATGAAAGCAGTGCGGGCTCCACAGACCCAGCCCAGGGACCATTTGGCAGGCTGAGCCATGTGGTCGTGGGCCAAGGTTCACACAGGAGTGCAGAGTGATTTGCAATCAGTTGGGAGTGATTACACATTGTTTCTCATCGATAGGCAGGAGGGAGCCCTGACGGGATAATGAGATGCAGCTGATGGAAAATCACAGCTGACTGTCGCCAGTGAGCAAGCTTGCACAGCCCTGCAGTGCTGCAATCGAGTCCTCCCCACTGCAAAGGCCAGGAGAAAAATCTGTGGAATTTTAATACCAAGCAACCCCACAGTGCCAAGGGAAATTGACTGGAGGGTCCACCAGTTGAGTAGCAGATAATTGGGTAAGAACAGGATACAGGCGATTCCTCTGGACAAACCACAAACCCTGCCAGGACGGGGCTCCAAATAGCTTTCCTAAAAAGAGAGAGCAGCCGTGCATAGGCAGCCCGTGGGAAAGAGCTAAAGGTACTAAGGGTACTAAAGCATGGGGCCCCTTTGTCTTGCCTGGCCCCAGCAAAACAAAATGAATTTCTTTGCCTCCGTGCGTTACCTGCACAGGGTCAGAAACTGCTGCGGAGTGTTTTTCTCACTGTGCTCAATAAGAGAATCTGTTTAAGCTATGTTTCCATGGATCAGTACGCTAAGGGCCAACTTGAGCCCTGTTTACCCTTCTGTAGTCAAGGAAAGACAGCTGTTTGCTTAAATTGAGGTCTCCTTCTTCCATGACAGTCATTACTGCCTCCCCAGTTAGAGGTAATAAGCTTGAATTTCCCAAGCAGATGTGAGTTGCTCAAGTCTTGACTATTCTTGTAAAGGCCATCCAGAACCCAGAGTGATGTTCCTGAAGAAGGTGCTAAAGACTGAGTCTTCATACTTGATTACCATTCCCGATGGAGGTGCAAAGAGGTCCCTAATAAATAAACTTGCTGAGTGCACAACTCTGGCTCAGACCTTTAACCCTGTTTCCTCACATAGCATTTCTATCTCTTACATTTAGGCTGTGTTGCCACTGAACAACTCACTGGACTCATTCATAAGAAAGGAGGTGGAATTTGGCCAATCAGTGCTTGGCTAGTGAGCATCTAAATAAACAAATAGTGCAGTAAGTTGAACTGAGTCAAACCCTTGGTTAACCCATTCAGTTTTGTTTTGTTAACAGCTTACAATATTACTTTTTTAAATTAAAGACTTTTTTATTTTGAGAAAACTGTAGATTCACAAGCAGTTGTAAGAAATAGTGCAAAGAGATTCCTTGTAGAGTTTACCTCATTTTCCCCAATGGTAACATCTTGCAAAATTATAAGGTCAAATCACAACAGGATATAGACATTGATGCAATTCATTGATTCCCAGATATCCCTTGTTTAGCTCATTTGTTTTATGCAATTTTATCTTACAGGTAGGTTCCAGCATCCAGCACCATGGTCAAGGTAGAGTAGAGTTCCATCACCACAAGAATGCCTTGGGTGCCTTTTTGTAACCCTCCTCCCTGACCCATCCCTAACCCCTACCAACCATTGATCTGTTTTCTATTTCTATAATTTTCTTACCTTAAGTATTCTACATCAGTGCAATTGTAGAATATGTATTATTTCAGAATTGACTATTTTTTCGCTTAGCATCATTATCTGGATTCATCCAAGTTGTTTTGTGTATCCATAGCTCATACCTTTTTATTGCTGGGTAGTACTCCATACTATGGACATACCACAGTCTGTTTAACCATTCACTTGCTGAAGGACATCTGGGTTACTTCTGGTTTGGGGCTATTTTGAATAAAGTTGTTTTGAATATACATGTGTTAGGTTTTTGTGTAAACATACATTTTTATTTTTCTGGTATAAATATCCCAGAGAATAATGGCAGGGTCATATGACAATTGCATAGTAAGTTGTATAAGAAATTCCCAAACTGCTTTTCAGAATGGCATGGTCATGTTACATTCCCACCAGAAATGTATCAGTGATCCAGTTTCTCTTCGTGCTCATGAGCTTTTGGTGTTGTCCCTATTTTTTATCTTAGCCATTCTGATGGGTGTGCGATGATATTTCACTGTAGTTTTAATGTGTGCTTACTCAAGGGCTATTGATGTTCAACATCTTTTCATGTGTTTATTTGCCATCCATACACCCTCTTCAGTGAAATGTTTATTCATAAATTTTGTGAATTTTCAAATTGGATAGCTTGGCTTTTTTTTTTTTTTTTTTTTTTATTGCTGACCCATCCCACTTTTCCATTTATTGCTAGAGACAGAAACTAAAAAACTTGGCTTCAGCCTGCTAAAAGCTGAAAATGAAACAAAATAGAACAACAACAAAATAAGGCGTGTTGGACAAGTTTCCATGAGTTTACATATGTCCTCTCTCTTAATAATCACAATCCTATGAGTTAATTTCTGTTTCCTTTCTTATGTTACTGCAAGGAAAAAAGCTTGGAGAAATTGTGTGCCTAGGGCCACAGAACAAGAAAGCTGCAGAGATGGAAACCCAGGTATCCTGACACTATAATTTGTCCTCCATATGCCTGTACTATACTGTCTACCTGTGTATTGTTTGATTTATTTGGCAACATGAAGTCATGTCTTTTGTAATCACACACACAAAAATATTGCTGAAAATAACTTAATCTTCATCTTTAAAGGAAGAGATATGTCCTTTCTTTGACCAACTTAGCTGCAGTGTCGGTTTACCAGTTGTGGAGTTGAGCCTGTGGTCTATATACAGCCTATGGGAACGTTCCCCTTAGGACCTTTTGCCCATAGACAAACTTCTAAAACTTCTTGAATATTCTAATGATTTACAGTCTCTAAAAATAAATCTTTTTTTTTTTTTTTAAGAATACAGTTTTTTTTTCCCTTAAAATAGGTTTGGCTGCTTTCGAATAGCTCCTGAGAATTAAGTGGTCTCTACAATGTCTCCTCCATATTCCAAATAAACGAGTCAAAGCCCGAAAGCCCTGTGGTGGGACATGATCCAAACATACAAGTCTTTACGACCTAAAGTCACCTCGCCAGAATATACTGAAAGACAAACAGAGAGCATTCTTTAAATATTTCTAGTTCAAGAAAAAAACAAAAGAAAAACCTTATTTCTTTTTTTAAACTAACAAGCCACTAGAAAGAAAATAGTAAATAAATGAAAAAGTAAATAGTAAATAAAATGTACATTAATTAAAATAAATAAGTATTTGCTTGACAAAAAAAAAAAAAAAAAAAAAAAAAAACATCTCCAGTAACCCCAAATCCTGCAAATGAAAGAAGTGGGGAGTTGGGACTTGGCATAAATACTCCAGAGCTCTCCCTCAGTCTCTTTATTTCATACTTTTCTGATCCACTGACATCTCCCCACATACTCAAACCTCTACAAAAAAATAAACACTGAAAATTAAAAAAATTAATAAAAATAAGTATGATTATTTTTCTAAGGGCTGTTCATTCTACCATGGAAGTATTTCTTCCATTACGAACATCCTTTCTGTTCTGATGACCACTAACTTAGTTGGGCTCATGTCACTTGTTTTCTTCTGGATTCTTATAACAATCTTCTCCCAACTCCAGTTTCTTTCTTCTTCAACCCATCTTACCCAGACTGCCATATTAACTGTCACAAAACACAGCTCAAAGACCTTCAGTGGCTCCCCACCACCTGCTGACGCAAGTACAAACTCTGCAATTTGGAATTAAAGGCTATTGAAAGAATTATTTCAATCTAACTTTCCCTGCTTTTTCTCCCACCTTCACTCTGTCCAACCTAGGGGGAGAACCAATTCCAAGCTGGCCTTGCCACATCTGTGCCTTTCTTCAAGCTGAGCCTTTAGCCTGGGCTGTCCTCAGGGGACATGTGGCCATTCACTGCCTCCTTCAAAGCCGTCAGAGACCCTCCTCCACAGGATTTTCCTTTTCTCCTACAAGTCAAGACCTGGAACATTAGCTAATGGTAATCCTCAGTTTAGCGTAGCTGCCTGTGAAGATAAGCACTCTGAAGTCACTCTTAATCTAATCTTTTTTTTTTTTTTTTTTTATACTTTAAGTTCTAGGGTACATGTGCATAACGTGCAGGTTTGTTACATATGTATACATGTGCCATGTTGGTGTGCTGCACCCATCAACTCGTCAGCACCCATCAATTCATCATTTATATCAGGTATAACTCCCCAATGCAATCCCTCCCCCCTCCCCCCTCCCCATGATAGGCCCCACTGTGTGATGTTCCCCTTCCCGAGTCCAAGTGAGCTCATTGTTTCTTAATCTAATCTTAACAATGATGTGAGTTAGGTAGCCGTGGGCTGCTAAATGTTTAACAGCTGGTTCTTGGGGGAAGGGAGGGAGATAGTACATTCATATATTTGCATACACACATTTATTGTAACTGTGGTTGATATAAAGGACACAAAGCCCAGTTAAATATTCAGTAATCCTTTTTGTAAATTCCATATGGCCCCTCGATTCTTAAAGAATATTTTGTTGTTTTTTGGTCAAATAATTATATCTATAGCCAAACTGTGGTTGTAAAGGACAGGTGAGGATAATTCCAACATAAACATTTGTTGATATTTTTGTTTTCATTAGTGAGTAAGATGAAAGTGAAATGTGAAATGCTGGAACTTCACTTATTTATTAATGACATGAGTGAATTCTTTGCTAGCTTAGATAATAGCGATGAAATGCTAAAATAATATTTGCTCAAGTTGTTATTTGAAATATTATATTCTTAACGTAATAGTTGCAGACACGGTACAATTTTATGGTTAATATGCATCATTAACATCATTTCTAACACATGCTTAAGTCTAGAGAATCAAAATAACAATAAATTAAGCTCTGATTTGCCTATTCCCATGGTGTAAATACTTCCGTCACCACTGATTTCAAGCTGCTAACCTGATGTCACTGAACATGGAGGCAAGAAAAGATGCACAGCTGCTCCCTATTACACAATATTTCTACTATACAGATATAATAGATGTAAATAAACCAAATAATATAGGTACATGTAAAATAATTAGAAAGTTTTGAGTCTTGAGGATTTATTACCTTTGTTTTAATGTGATTGATTTGATGATAAATTTGTATAATTTAGTCCTTAATTGTGACTGTGCTTAATAATTGACCTGAACATTTTCCAAAAATTTAATAATCAGCTTTGACATTCCAGTACAAGCCAACCCCAGCATCTTGCTGGAATAAGAGATTATTAATGCCCTTTTTACTGATGATGAAACAGTTCTCTAGTCCAAATGTAAATGTGTCGATTGAGTAAATAAATCTGTATGAATCAAAATTATTTCACCAGTGCTCCACCAACATGAGATCCTGGTCATATTTATCTTCTTCGTCTCTGTATCATTGGGCCCAGCACTGCAACTGGCTTGGGGCAGAGCTCAGTCAATTCTTGTCAACCTTGCTCTTCCCTCCCTATTCAGCTGTTTATAAAGAAGGCTGACCTACAAACTTATTTTGGTGAGAGCGTAGGAAATATCTATTCTTGAGTAGTGAAACACAACTAGCTTCCTCCACTCCATACCGCAGGTCTGACCTAGCTCTGTGACCTCAGCCCGCCACTGCACTCTAAGGCTTAAAATGGAAACCACGTGATACAAACGGAATAAGAGAATAATTACAAAAAGCCTTTTGTAAACTGTAGAGCACTGCATTCTCGGGATCTGTTCTTTTAAAAGAAGAGAACCCATGGTAGAGGTGGGAAGAAATATTTTCTTACTTCTCTGTAGGTATCCATATCTCTTACTGAAAAATATATTGAGTCTGGAGAAGATGGGAGAAGCCCTCCCACTAGAAGCAACTATAACAGTAGACAAAACATATATGAAATAATTATCCCCAAGCACTGTTACAAGAAACGGTGCAGGATTCCATTGGCTTTCCACCTGGACACACTTTTTTGTAATGTAAACTAGGGAGAAGGATCTAGAACAGCACAATCCAGCTCAGCTGGGGAGACTGAGATGAGAGTTTGGGGTCATGATGTTGTTTTTGTAACATGATGTTACAAAATTGTGTATAAATTAGATATTTATTCTGGATTCAAGATAGACCAATGTATTTTAACATGACGTAGTATGAAAAGTTTATTGATATGGTTTCACATTCTGCATTGCAACTAATCTCACAAATTTTTTGATGAGATAGTTGCTTTTCATAAAAACATATTTTTATGTGAAATGGGCTTCATCATTGCCATTTTAAATCACTTAATAAACATTTACAAATTGTACTTTTAATTTATAATATTTTAAATATAGATAAATATAATGCACTTGAAGGGCCACAAGACAAAAGTATTTGACAAGGGCTTCCCTAGAGTCAAGGTTATTCTAGACCCCTAACGGAGTTTAAAAGAAGGGTTGAAAGTATTGTACTGATCTGAAAGTAAGTTAACTGCCCAATAAGACAAAATTCAACACTTTATTAATATTTTATTAAGAATGACTAGGAAATTCAGACACTCAAAATTTAATATCCATACAATCCAATATCCAACCAAAAATTACTAGACATTTGAAGAACCAGAAATATGTGGTCCATATCTAGGAGAATATTCAGTCCATGGAAACAGACTCCAACAAAATGACAGAGATAATAAAATTAGCAAAAGAAGAATTCAAAAGAGTCACTATAAATATGTTTGTATTCAGGATTCCCCAGAGAAACAGAACCAACAGCATAGAGATTTATTATGATGGATTGGCTCACATGATTAGGAAGGTTGAGAAGCCCCACAATCTGCCATCTGCAAGCTGGAGCCCCATGAAAGCCTGATGGTCTAGTTTCAGTCCAAACGTGAAGGCCTGAGAACCAGAGGAACCAACAGTGTAAGTGCCAGCCAGAGTCCAAAGGCTGAAGAACCAGGCGCTTCAGTGTCTAAGGGCAGGAGAAGATGGATGTCCCAGCTCAGAAATAAAGAGCAAATTCACCCTTCCTCTGACTTTCTATTCAGGCTCTCAACAGACTGAGCGATGCCCAACTCTACTATGATGTCAATCTTCTTTATTCAGTTGACTGATTCAGATGCTAATATCTTTCAGAAATACACTGACAGACACGTACAAAAATGTTTTACCAGTCAACTGGGCATTCTTTGGCTAAGTCAAATTGACATGGCCATGCGTGGTGGCTCACGCCTGTAATCCCAGCACTGTGGGAGACTGAGGCAGGCAGATCACTTGAGGCCGGGAGTTCAAGACCAGCCTGGCCAACATGGTGAAACCCCGTTTCTAATGAAAATACAAAAAAATTAGCCAGGTGTGGTGGCATGCACCTGTCATCCCAGCTACTCAGGAGGCTGAGGCAGGAGAATTGCTTGAACCTGGGAGAAGGAGGATGCAGTGAACTGAGATCATACCTCTGCATTCCAGCCTGTGCAACAGATTGAGACTCCATCTCAAAAAAAAAAAAAAAAAAAAAAAAAAAAAAATTGACACATAGCATTAGCGATCACAATGTTCACGAGTATAAAGGTAAAGAATAATGTAGACGAAACATAAGGAATCTCAAGAAAGAAGTAGGCTGGGCGCCATGACTCACACCTGTAATCCTAGCATTTTGGGAGACTGAGGTGGGTGAATTGCTTGAGCCCAGGAGTTCAACACCAACCTGGGCAACAGGTGAAACTTCATCTCTACAAAAAAATAAATTAGCCAGGCAAAGCGGTGTGCACCTATGACCTGCAGTCCCAGCCACTTGAGAGGCTGAACCAGGATCATCTGAACCAGGAGGTCGAGTCGGTTGTGAGCCAAGAACATGACACTGCACTCCAGCCTGGGCAACAGAGTGAGATCTTGTCAAAAGGAAGAAGAAGAAGGAGAAAGAGAAGAAATAGAGGCTATAAGAAAAGAAACAAATAGAAATTCTAGAATTTAAAAATACAGTATCTAGAATTTGAAAGTACAGTATCTAAAAATCTAGAATGTGAAAATACAGTATCTAAATTTCCTAGTTAAATTGCTAGATGGCTTAATAACAGACTAAACACTGCAGAAAAAATGATGAGAAAATTTAACACAGAACAATATAAACTATCCAACACAAGGACAAGAGGAAACAAAGCTGAAAACAAAATGGAACAAATTTTCAGTGACTTGCGGTACGGTATCATGCAGTCTAATATACACGTGACTAAAGCAGCAGCAGGAGAGAAGAGACGGGAGCAGAAAATATATGGAGAAATAATGATGGAAGTTTTTCAAATTTTTTGAAGTTCACTAAACTGTAAGCAGGATAGCCAAAGACACACACACCGTAACCAAGACATATCATAATCAAATTGCTAAAACCCATGATACAAAGAAAATTTTCAAAGCACCAGAAGAGGAAGAGTTAAACAATGAAAATACACATTATATAAGAAAAACAATAAGAATATCCAAAGTCTTTGTAAAGAAACGCAAACCAAAAGGTAAAATAATGATATCATTAAAAGGCTGAAAGAAAAAAAAAATTTCAACTTAGAATTCCGTATTCAGTTAAAATACTCATTAACAATTAAGGAAACAACAACAACACAAATTTCAGACAAATGCAAACTCAGATAATTTTTCATCAGGCCTGCATCTGAGAATATTGATGAAAATGTTTCAGGCTAAAGGAAAGTGATATTAGATAGGAACTCAGTTACGCATAAAGGAATGAAGAGTGTGATTCTATAAGTAGATATAAATAAAATACTTTTATTGTTTTTAATGTAATTTAAGGCCTAAAATTCATAACAGTATATTTCAGTATTATCATAGGTTTAGAAGTGAAACATATGACAATAATAACAAATAGCAGAAGGGGATAATGGAAATAAACCGTGCTACAGTTCTCACATTTACATCAAGTTTTTTAATAGTATTTGAAGGTATACAATGATAAATTAGACATGTGTACTGTAAATATAAGAACAGGAACTTCAATAAATAAATATATATATGCACACACACTATATATATGTCTACATACATACACATGGAAATTAATAAACACTGAGATGTAGGTAATAAATCAATACAGAATAAAAGGTAGAATACTAAAAAAAAAATCTGAAAAAAGTACTCATTTTATCCAAAGAAGGACAAAAAAAGAGAAGGAAAGAAACAAATAGAAACAAATATCAAGGTGGTAGGCTTAAACCGAAGCGTACCAATTTTACATAGAATGTAAATGGGTTCAGCACTCCAAATGAAAAACAGAATTTAACAGACTAGATGGAAAAGAAAGACACAACTATATGTTTTTTCACTAAAGATACATTTTATATATAATGACATAAACATGTTAAATATAAAATAATAAAAATAATACAGCTACAAATCGTAAGAAAGCTGGAGTGCCTATATTGATGTGAGACTAAGTAGATGTTAGGACAAGAAATTTTTCCAAACATGAAGAAAGATATTTTATGTTAATCAATAGGTCAGTTTACTAAGAAGACATAACAATCCTAAATCTGTGTGCTCCTAATGACAGAGTTTCAAAATACTTGAAGCAAAAATGACAGCACTCATTGTGAAATGGATAAATTCACTATTAGACATGAAGACTAATAAAGGCATGTAGGCAGAAAAATCAGTCTAGCCTATCAGTGAAATCGACTTCATATTTATAGAACACTGTATCCAACAACTTCAAAATATGCATTATATTCAAGTAGGCATGGAATAGTTCTAATAGTAGGTACGTGTGCTGGAGCACAAAACAAGTCTCAATGCATTTTTTAAAATTAAAATCTTACAGGGTATTTCTCTGGCCACAAGGAATTAAACTAGAAGTCAGTTACCAAAAACTCTGGAAAATCCACAAATATTTTGAAATCAAACAACACTCTTCAAAATAATGCATAGGTCAAAAAGGAAACATAAGGGACATCAGAAAATAATTAGAACTGAACAAAAAGAGATCACAGCCCATCAAAATTTGTGGGATGCAACTAAAGCGGTCTTGTTTGTTTGTTTGTTTGTTTGTTTGTTTGTTTTTGAGATGGAGTCTCGCTCTATCGCCCAGGCTGGAGCGCAGTGGCGCCATCTCAGCTCACTGCAAGCTCTGCCTCCTGGGTTTACGCGATTCTCCTGCCTCAGCCTCCCCAGGAGCTGGGACTACAGGCGTCTGCCACCTTGCCTGGCTAATTTTTTGTCTTTTTAGTAGAAACGGGATTTCACCATGTTGGCTGGGATGGTCTCAATCTCCTGACCTCGTGATCTGCCTGCCTCGGCCTCCCAAAGTGCTGGGATTACAGGCGCGAGAAGAAATTTTTTTAACTTTTATTTTAGTTTCACGTATACATGTGCAGGTTTGTTCTATAAATAAACTGCCTGTCGCGGGGGTTTTGTGTACACATTATTTGTCCCCAGGTAATAAGCGTAGGACCCATACAAGCGTAGTTATTTGATCCTCACCCACCTTCCATTTTCCAACCTCAAGTAGGGCTGGTGGCTATTATTCCCATCTTTACGTCCATGTGTACCCAATGTTTAACTCCTGCTTATAAGTGAGAACATGACGTGTTTGGTTTCTGTTCCTGCTTTGGTTCATGTAGCGGAATGGCCTCCAGCTCCGTCTATGGTGCTGTGAAAAATAATATCTCATTTGTTTTTATGGCAGCATAGTATAGGAGGAAATTTATAGCTTTAAGTGTTTATAATAACATAAAAGAAAGATTTAAAAGTGTGGACCTAAATTTCCACTATAAGAAACTAGAAAAATAATAGCAAATTATGTCTAAAGTATTCAGAAAAAAGGCAATAATAGAAAGAGTGGAAATAAATGAAAAAGAAAATGGATAAACAATAGAGAAAAATCAAGGAAACAAAAGATTGATTCCTTGAAAATATTAATATAATTCATAAACCCCTAATTACACTAGTCAAGAAAGAAAAAGGAATCATTTACTAGCAATATAAAGAATGAAAACACTATAAACACTATCAACATTAAAAAGATAACAAAGGAATATTGTAAAGAGTTTTTTTTTTTTACCAATACCAAGACCTATTTCTTAAAACACACAAATTATTAAAACTGATAGAAGAAACAGAAGTTTCAAATATTCCACATCTATTAAAGAGTTTTAATTCATAAACACCTATCACAAAAGAAAATTCAGTTTCAAAGCTTCCCTGTTAAATTTTATTAGGCTTGCAAGGAAGAAATAATGCTGCTCCTACATAAATGCTTTCAGAAAACAGGAAGAAGGAACTATTTTTATGTCATTTTATGAAGACAACATAACCCTGATAGCAAAACCAGACAAAGACATTACAAGAAAGAAAAAAAATCCTCATTAACACAGGTCAAAAAACCTTTAACAGCATACCAGGAAATAGAACTTACGATATTTTGGCGACAAAGAGGATAATATATTATGATCAACTTCAATTTGTTTTAAGAATGTAAGGTAGGTTTAATACTTACAAATACAATACACCATACTAACAGAACATAAGAGAAAAAGTATATAGTTATCTCAGTGAATGAACACTTTGACAATGTGTAAAACCTGTTCATGATAGAAATTCTTAGCATAGTAGGAGTTGAAGGAAATGTTCTCGATATAATAAAAGGAATCTATGGAAAACAGTATAGTTAACATTGTGCTTAAGATAAAAGACTAAGTACTTTTTCCCCAAGATCAGGAATAAGGTAAAGATGTCTTTCCTCAAAAATTTTATTCAACATTTTACTGCAGGTCCTAGACAGTGCAATAAGACAAGAAAAATAAAAGTCAAATATATTAGGAAGGAAGAAGTAGAACCACCTTTATTAGCTGATGACATCATCATGTATGTAGAAAATTGTGAAGAATGTAACAAAGTGCTACCAGAGTGCATACATAAATTTATTGAGGACACAGGATACAGTCAACATATAAAAATAAATTGCGTTTCCATATGTTTACAGAAATCGGTCTTAAAATAAGGTTTTTAAAATTTTTTCAATAACACACAAAAATATAAATAATAACACAAAATGTAAAATACTTAGATATACATTTATTTAAATATGTACTAGGCTTCTATGCTAAAAAACTACAAAACTTTTTGGAGAGAAGTAAAAATTTAAATAAATGAAGAGTAAATCATTTTTGGATTGTAAAAATACAGTTAGGATGGTAATACTTTGAAAATTGTTTTCTAAATGCAGTTTAACCTCAATCAAAATTCTAGCTGCCACTTTTGTAGAAATTGACAATTAGATTTTAAAATTTATGTGAAAATACAAAAGACTTTATTATTATTTATTTTTATTTTTTTGAGATGGAGTCTCACTCCATCACCCAGACTGACTGGAGTGCAGTGGTACCATCTTGGCTCACTGCAACCTCTGCCTCCCGGGTTCAAGCAATGCTCCTGCCTCAGCCTCTCAAATAGCTGGGATTACAGGCACATACCAACACGCCTGGCTAATTTTTCTATTTTTAGTAGAGATGGGGTTTTACCATGTTAGCCAGGCTGGTCTCGAACTCCTGACCTCAAATAATCCACCCACCCCTCCTCCCAAAATGCTGGGATTACAGGCATAAGCCACCACATCCAGCAGCAAAAGACTTTAAATAGCTAGAACAATTTTGAAAAGGAAGAGACACAAAGTTGAAGAAATTCTATTACTCGATTTTATGACAGTAGAAAGCTGAACATAATCACAATAGTGTGTCATGTTAGTGAAACATTGGAAAAAGATATTAATATAACAGAAAAGAAAATTCAGAAATAGACCCAGACTTAAATGGTTAGTTGATTTTTTCAACAATGGACCAAAGCAATTTATTGGGGAAGGAATTTATCTATATATAAAATAGATGAAACTTGATTTATATCTCACACCATATACAAAAATTAATTTCAGATGGTCCAAGGACCTCAATGTAAAATACAAAACTAACAATCTTCTATACTGAATCTCAGAGAATTTTTTCCCAACATTAAAGTGATCAAAAGTTTCTTAGGACACAAAAAGTGCCAATCATAAAGGAAAAATAACGTGGCAAAATGGACTTTATTAAAATTAAGCATACCTGCCTTTCAAAAGACAACATTATGAAGTGCATATTAAGACATAAACGTTGAGAAAATAGTCAAAAGACTGAGGCAAGGCATAGTGACTCATGCCTGTAATCCCAGCACTTTGGGAGGCCTAGGCAGGTGGATCACCTGAGGTCAGGAGTTTGAGGCCAGCCTGGCCAACATGATGAAACTCCATCTCTACTAAAACTATGAAAATTAGCTGGGCGCGATGGCAGGTACCTGTAATCCCAGCTGCTTGGGAGGCTGAGGTAGGAGAATTGCTTAACCCCAGGAGGTGGAGGTTGCAGTGAGCCGAGATGGCGCCACTGCACTCCAGCCTGGGCAACAGAATGAGACTCTGTCTCAAAAAAAAAAAGACTGATACTCAAAATATATAAATGTATAAACAACCCTTAAACCTCAATATTTGAAAGATAAATGACTCAGTTATTTTAATGAACAGGAAACTCAAACCGGAACTTAATTTTAAAAATACTCAAATGGTCAAAAGCACACAAAAAATTGTTCAACATTAGTCATCAGGAAAATATAAATAAAACCATGAGATAATATCATGCACTGACTAGAATGGCTAAAACAAAAGAGATTGAAAGCACCAGATGTTGCAGGAGTGCGAAATGGTAGGATCAGTGGGAAACCAGTCCGGCAATATCATAAAAGTAAACATACACCTACACCAGGACCCAGCAATACCACTTTTAATGTGCACCCAAAAGAGATGAAAGCATATGTACATAAAAAGGTTTGTACAAGAATATTTATGGAAGCTTCACCAACAATAATAAATAACTATACAGAGTTCAGATGTCCATCAAAAGGAAATGAATAAACAATTAGTGACATATACATACAATGGAATACCATATAACAATAACATGTAACAAACTATGAAACGTGCCACAACATGAATCCACCTCAAAAACATCATACTGAATAGAAGACGCCAGATATGAAGCAGTACTCCGTATGATCTCATTGAACTGAAGTTTTGAAATAGGCAAAAC
Organism: Piliocolobus tephrosceles; assembly: GCF_002776525.5. Classification (NCBI taxonomy): domain Eukaryota; kingdom Metazoa; phylum Chordata; class Mammalia; order Primates; family Cercopithecidae; genus Piliocolobus; species Piliocolobus tephrosceles. The sequence goes on along the minus strand of NC_045450.1, from coordinate 64,402,982 downwards.
TAATCTCTGATGAAAAAAATGTATGACTTAAGTCTTTTTTCTTCTTACCACCAAGAATGCCAATGTAAAACCCTTAAATACGCACACACACACACACACACACGCCACAACCTTCCGATAGATGATACTAAATGTGACTTAGACTTCTCCTTCACTGAGATGCAGAAATTTGATTTTTCCCCTGCTAGTACAGAATCCTATGTACCCAAGAAAGCAAACTGTAAATCAATACTCACGAGTTAAAGGTGACATTTCAACAACTGTACATCCTGGAGCCTCTCAGGATCTCAGGATCATTTTGTTCCTGTCAAATATCTAACTTTTTAAATAATTTATGAGCATTGAACTCCACATCTTACAATTCCAGGATGAACTGTCTTCATTTTAGATGTGTATGTTGTCAATCAAAGAGCCAGTTATTTATTCATTAAATATTACTGGACATGTACTATGTGCCAGGCACTAATTATATTGAGCAGTGTGGATATAATAGTGGAAAAGATAGTCACAACCTAGACCTGAAGCTTACATGGGGAGGAAGAGAGAATAAACATCAACTTATGGATTGTACCAATAGTTGTTCTTTTTTTTTTTTTTTCTGAGACAGGGTCTCACTTTGTCACCCAGGTTGGAGTACAGTGGCATGATCTCTGCTCACCACAACCTCTGCTTCCTGGGCTCCAGTGATTCTCCAGCCTCAGCCTCCCAGGTAGCTGAGACTACAGGTACATGCCATGAAAGCCCAACTAAGTTTTATAGAGACAGGGTTTTACCATGTTGCCCAGGCTGGTCTCGAACTCCTGAGCTCAAAGCCATTGGAACACCTCAGCCTCGCAAAGTGCTGGGATTACAGATGTGAACCTGTGCCGGGCCTAATTTTTAAATTTTAATTGTAATGATTGTTAAAAAAAAAAAAATGAAAAGAATTGGACAGCATAGGCTTCTTATGTGAACATTTACCAAGAAGACGTGATCTTGTCTTGGATGAATGGAGTCAGAATAGAGATCAAGGAGTGCTTCCAGGATGAAGAAGCTTTTGAGGTGGGCTTTGAATGGTGAACAAAGATATATTTGGAGGGCGCTAATATTTAAGATGCCATGAGAAAACTCCTCATTGAGGAAAGCAAAGATACAGAGTGAGTCTGATGAAACTAGCAAGGTCTATAATAAGCAGGGCTCTGTTAAGAATTTTGGCTTGATCAACAAATAAAATCAGTGGGGAAGCTATTAAGGAATTTGCACTATGAAGGGATATGACCATCTGGTTACAGTGTGTAGAATAGACTGGAAAGTATGGGTACAAGCAGTGGGGAGACCAGCTTGAAGACAATAATAATAAACAAGTGTCCCTATTAATTTCCAAGGAGAGATGTGCTCTGAACTTAGATAGCCCTACTTGGAAGAATTAGCAAATACATGGCACTGCTTTGTGGACAAAAAAACAGAAATCTAAGCAGATTTCACCTTTTTAGCAGAAAAAGTGAAAGAAGAGTGAGAAGAAGAGAGGACATAAGAATAAACAGACCCCAGAAGACAAACATCTAGGATAAGCTATGCGCAGTTTTTCTTTTAAATTTTTATTTAGATTTAGCAATTAATAAGAGCTCGTTCTGCCTCAAAAGTGCACCAAGGGCTTTATATTTATCAGAGAACTGGAGGTTTAGGGAGGTAGAGTAACTCACTCAGGGTTACAAAATCTGTAGGTGGCAGAGACAAAGCTTGAACCAAGGGCTCTCTAGTGTGAAATGTTGCCTCCTCACACTACGTGATGTTTCTCTCTAATGGTTACCTCCTGCCCTTGGAGTTCTCCATTACTCCAAGCCCATTATATTTGGAACAGTTCAGAGTGCTTCTGTACTTCGCCATGGATACATGAACCTTAGCCCTAATGGAGCCTTAGAAATTAAGTAGGTCAATCCTCTACTTTTATAAAAGGACAATGTGAGATTTAGAGATATGCTGGGTTCCACCCAGGGCCCCTCAACAAATATTGGCAAGTGAGGTACAGAACCCATAGTCTTCCATTAAACCACACTATTTGTTCAGCTGACCCATCCTCTTTATAGATTTAGGGATTTTGCAAACCCCAAATTACACTGTTTTTAAGTTATACTGAGTCTGGGCTAGCTTGATAGAGAAGGGCAGTTCTTAAGCACTGGTCTGTAAACAAAGTAAACATCAAAAAGACTTGGAGAAAAAGAGGTTTAAGTCTAGACAATTATTTGGTCCAGTTCCCTTCTCCAATGGGAGAAAGAATTATTGCTATATATATATTTGAATATTTTAGAACTTGTAGCTGTGCTCATAGTTTGACTATTCAGATTCCTCAGGGCAAAATACCTTCCACTAATGCAAGAGTGATTCTTTGGATACCTACAACTTCAATGCAGATAGGAAAATTTAATTTCACAAACAGTAAAATAATAACCTCCATTAGGTAGAACACTGCACTAGTTAATATTTCCAAAAGGGAAATTCACTTTATTTATACTTTAAATTATACATCAGTACCCAAAAGAAAGCATAAACTACCTAGAAGATACTGGATGATCTAGCCTTGTGTAATTAAATGCAATTAATTTGTAGCTATTCCAGATTCCAGAACTATTCGAATCTCTCGGCAATTCTTGGCACAGAAGCATCCACACTGATCCCAACTGGGAGAGGTCTTTTCTGGGTAGGAGGAGCCCGGATTTGGCAGCAGCAAACTTGAAACTCAAGGGAGACTCTTCACGTTCCCAAAAGAAGTCTTGGGGCACCACCACGCCTATGGTGAACAAGGGTGCTTATTCAAAATGCCAAAGTGTGATGATTTTAAGAGGATTCTCCTCTTTCAATAATCTCTGGGTACACTTGGAAAGAAATTTACCTTCTGTGTTGTAATTGAATGGATTATATATATATATATAATTATTATTATACTTTAAGTTCTAGGGTACATGTGCATAACGTGCAGGTTTGTTACATATGTATACTTGTGCCATGTTGGTGTGCTGCACCCATCAACTCATCAGCACCCATCAATTCGTCATTTATATCAGGTATAACTCCCAATGCAATCCCTCCCCCCTCCCCCCCAATGATAGGCCCCGATGTGTGATGTTCCCCTTCCCGAGTCCAAGTGATATCATTGTTCAGTTCCCACCTATGAGTGAGAAGAACATTCAATTTTATAACCCCAAAAGGAAAGTCTACAGGCTGCTTTCTCTAATTCAGTCTTAAAGCTCTTCTCTTTGATGAGGAGCAGATACTGTTTAATATCTGACCCACCAATATGTCTGCCCAGCCTATAGAGAGACGGGGGTGCTTTCTACCTTCTTCGCATTTACCACCGTAACTTCTTCCCTGACTATATTCTCCACTGTGGAAAAATTCAGAGTTGTGACTAGGAAACAAAATTCCTGGAGGTATTTAAAGAAAAAAAAATGTCAGGGTAATGCAATGTGTGGAATTTGGATTAAGCTCTGAAATGTTTTTAATTCCATCTCCACTGCTCACTATTTGTGTGATATTAATGAAGTTAAATTACTTCTCTGAACCTCAGTTTCTCCATTGAGGTAAAATTCTTTCAGGGTTATCATGATGATAAAGTGAGACTCCTACAACGTAATAGGTATCTAGCATAATCCCTGGCAACAAGTTGAATCCCACGATTATTCCTTCCATTTAAAAAAAAATTAAACCAACCCCCATGTATTGTTTCACAAACCTAGAAGAGTCCATCTTATTTTAGATCAGACACTGTGAGAACTTAAAAGTGTCTCACCATCACAAGGTGGTCACATCACTGTAAAGTAACAGGGAGGGAGTTGGAACTCAGGTCTGTAAAGTGTTTTAACAACCACATGAGTTTAGGTTAAAAGATAGAGAAAGATAGAGAAGAAGTTTGAGATACGCTTTGAGCAAAAACAAGAGACAACCAACAATAACAGGGGATTTGCTATAATCATTTCTGGAGATCTTTGCTGCATAATGCGGGTTCCTCTTGCACAACAGCCAAACATGAATTTGACAAATGAAATGACTGTTTTGGTCTGCGGTAGGTCAGAAAACAACAGTAGACCAGAAGGCCATGAAGGGGATTTAAATTGGGTAAATCTTTCAACCTCTCCTGACAAGTTAAGTATAGTTGGCCTTGATAGAAACTGCCAAGAGTAACTTCTGAGTTTCCAATGTCCCCCCACACCGGTGGACACCTGGGATGTTCAGAGGCATTACTGTGTTTGCTTTGGATGTGGAAATACATGGAAATAGAATGAGATCTTCCTGAGATTCTTACACATAATTGTTTCTTGAATTTCACTAAATTATGGAGTAAGGCTTATTTTGGAGCCTGCAACCTCAGATAATGAGGTCATAGCCCCAATTTAAACCAGAGACCAAAGCCAGACTTTTATAGCTTAGATGTAACACATTCAGAAAACACACACACACAGAGCAGATAATATATATTATGTATTTCTTAGAGTCAGTATTTTGCTCTATTTTCTTCCTTTGGTTTCCACACACACCCTCAAAATGCCTGCTACCAATCACACCCCTTAATAGTGACAGACATACATGTGATCTCAGGGAGTAGTGCATTTCTATTGTTTGATGATGAGGAATTGGGCTGTCCCCACTCAAATCCATGATACCAAGATGAAGAAATCAATGCCCAAAACAGGAGTGAATAGCTCCTATAATAAAACTGAAGAGGGAGTACTGCTATTAATAATAGTTAATCATTATTAATAATAATGATAATGATCATAACAATGACAGTAGTGGGACTGCTTACTGAGCACATTTGAAGCACCATGGTGACAGCTTGCAGACATTTTATTGTGTAATTCTCATAATAATCCATTTATTGTCACCATTTTACAGATGAGGATACTGAGGCTGACAAGGTGGTCACATCACTGTAAAGTAACAGGGAGGGAGTTGGAACTCAGGTCTGTAAAGTCTTTTAACAACCACATGAGTTTAGGTTAAGCATGAGTTCCGCACACAGTCACTCCCTCATTCAAAAGTTATTTATTACATGTTGACTCCATCGCTGGGACTAGGATAGATGATAAGAACACAAAGATAGATTAGACTCAGTGGTTTCCCCAGTGTTGCAAATGAGGAACAGCTTGTGAGGAACAGCTGGCAGTTGGTGTGGTGAAGAAGCTGTGAGAGGTTGGGAGCTGTGACTGGGGTGATTGAAGCAGTGGGCCAGGTTCCATCAGAGAGGATCTTGTGACTGCAGCTATGGAAGTTCACCTGTATCCTCTACACATGTCAGGGGTTTAAGTCATGTTGAGGCAGAATTGGATTCAAATTCTAGAACAGCATCTGACTCTAGATCATGAGTTAGTCTGGAAGAGTCCAAAATTGGAGACAGGAAGTCTATTTAGAGAAGCACTGGAATGGTCCAGGCAACAGAGGGCTTGAGTTGTGACCACTATAACTGAGACAGTGAATTCATAAACTACTCATGAGTTTGAATCAGCAAGACTTGGGAATATTGGGGATTGGTTAGATGTGAAGAGGGAAGGAGAGAGAGGACTGCAGTAACTCTTATAATATGGCTGTAGGGACATAAGATGGTCCTGAGACCATTCCATCGAAGAGTAGAGTTTTTGAAGTGTGGAGAAGTAGAACAGTTGAAAGGGAGTATACTGTTCCTCTCTGCTAACACCTTGATTTCCTGTCCACTCCTGGAGTCCCAGTTCATCACTGTTCCCTCAGAAGTCCAGAACTTCATGAACTAAAGCAGAGGCTTTTCTCTCAACTCTTGTGGTTGGTCATAATCCAGCTCTAGAGCCAAACATGACCCTCATCCTCAGACGAACTAGGGTTGTACAGCCAGACTTTGTCTCCTACAGTGCTATCTGTTTTCTTCCAGCTTCCAGGTGCTATGGTCTCTAGACAGTTGAGTCATAATTTCCCAGTATGGGAGGTTGCACCAAACACCTCCTTTTTAATAAGCTACCTTTAACCTTGATGTGTTGACATTCTGCCTTGTTATTCATAATAATGTATGAAGGTTTCATTTGAAGTTTGCTTTACCACTGGCCTACCTATAACAGACTAGCTTTTTGGGCTAACTTCTGATTAGTCTGGATAGAAGTCATTTTGGCATGGTACTATCATGGGAGTTTAAATCCCTGCTCTCTGTAGTTTCTTAAGACCCTCAACATTTCAGCCCATGGAGTCTTTTCTACTTATTGGCATGAATGAGAGCTGGCTTGGTGGACACCTCCAAAATGAAGACCAAAACTTCTAATAGAATATCCTTGCCCCCATTCCCTAACCCTGTAGCAACCCAAATAATTGTGTTAGACTTTCTGTGTGACCCCTTGTCTTTTGCTTTCCTCCTCCTCCTCAGAGGTGAGTTCAAACTTTGCACAAAAGAAAAAGCTACTAGGTGTGGCCCAGCAGCAGAAAATAGACCTTTAACATGAGCTGTGGGGAGCAAAACTTAATGGACTGCATTCACTCAGAACTGCTAGAGCCTGCAGCTGCAGAATTTATAGAATCAACACACACACACTGACCTGCATTGTAACACATACACAGCTATCCCGAAAGAAACTCAGAGAAACTGACAAGTGTGACTACCCAGCTCAGTGGCTCCAAAGGATCAGGATTTGCAAACTTCTGCATCCCCCTCACAGTCTATGTTCTAGCCCTAGTGAACCACTCTAGCTCATACCCTGAGAATGCAAGGATTTCTTTTTCTTCCAAGTATAGGCATGCACTTCTCCCTTTACTAGCTAATCTTTCCCATCTTCTCATCTAAGTTTAAGAAGAATTTATTGGGAGAAATATTCCCTGATACCTACAAGTTAGATTAGGTGTCCCTGCCCAAGTTCCAAGTATATGTGGTATGGTCTGGCTCTGTGTCTCCACCCAAATCTCATCTTGAATTGTAATTCAAATTGTAATTCCCACGTATTAGGGGAGGGACCTCATGGGAGGTGATTAGATCATGGCGGTAGTCCCCCCATGTGGTTTCTCTCCTGCTGCCATGTGAAGAAGGATGTGTTTGCTTCCCCTTCCATCATGATAGTAAGTTTCCTGAGGCCTCCCTAGCCATGCAGAACTGTAAGTCAATTAAATCTCTTTCCTTTATAAATTGCCAAGTCTTGGGTATTTCCTCATAGCAGTGCAAAAATGACCTAATACAATGTTGTAGTGCTTTCTTTCCCTGTATTCCAATAATCATTTTACCTTTCTGTATAACTAAACTTTAAACTTAAGGGCCACAACTTTCATCTCCATATCCCCAGCAGTTCGTACATGTACTGCATACAGTACTTAATAGAGGTGAAGATGGTAATGAAGGAATAGGCGGTTGCCTCTGCTCACCATTCTCAGTCAGCATGAAAACAGGAAGAGAATGTAACGTTCTTTCTGAAAGGCCCACTCTGTTAGGTTTCTCTACTAGGGTGACTCCAGCCAGGACAGAGAAAGAAACCTTATCTAGCACTTCCCTAGTTGTGATGGGCTCTTCTCTGTGCTCCAAAAAATATGACTCTTCGGGGGCCTAGGAAAACACTGACCTCACCTAGAACAGAAACCTCCAATTGGGTATAGCGAGGTATGCCTAAAAGAAGGCCCAGGCATTCCTCCCGCAGATGGTGAATGTGCTTTTCAGGCCAAGGCTTTGGAGAGAAAGCCTCACCGCCACTTCCTGTCTCTTCATGTTCTGCACTCAACCCCTGGGACACCATTGCCCATTTTACAAGCCAGCTCCTACACATCTCGCAGGCACCAGCCTGTTGGTGCAATCCTGAAACTCACTGGATTGGCTGCCCCAATCTCCACTAGTGAAATGAAGTGTGCCATGTCTTAAGGATGCCCACCACATGCCAAGTTCAGAAAATGGGGAGGTGCATTCAGATTTTAACCTCCCTGTTTACCCTTTTTCTGGTGCCTCTAAACCAGGATTCACTAATACTGCTTTACATGTAAGTTTTCAATATCACATCTGTCTCTTTCCTTGATTGTGGTGGCGGGTTCTTTTCCCCCCATTCAGAACTCTCCCAATACTCGGCTCTTTAATGGGAGAACACCCCTCAGGTTTCACTGTAGTCACAATACAACATCTTTGATATAAAGGTCAGTGCAAAAATCATTTCAGTTTTTTACAATTACTTTTAATGACAAAAACTGCAATTACTTTTGCACCAACCTAATATTAGGGTCTACCTTTTCTCTAAGGCTCTTGAAGGCACAAAACAAGTCTTACTTTTCCTTATCATCCTGACAGGAATCTAGTACCAGAGGCTTATACGTATTTGGCAAGTAGTACATATTTGCGAAAAGAAATGGAGTGGAATTATTTGGAATGAATGGGTTCATTAACTGAGGCATGGTTTGGCACACCACACATTGGCAGAAGAATGCAGTATTCAGCAAGCATTTATAGTCTCTTTGATTCTTTTAGATGATTTCGATACTAATATGCTTTTGATTCAGTAGTAAATGGAAGCAGAAGAAATGCAAATGCACATAGAAATTATTGTGAACCATGAGAAAATCACTAGAATGGTTAAAAAGAAAAATAATGACAGTATCAAATGATAGAGAAGACATGGAGCCACTAGAACTCTCATACATTGTTAGTGAGAGTGTAAAATGGTAAAATCACCTAGGAAAATTGCTGAGTAGTTTCTTAAACAGTTAAACATATATCCACCTAATGACCTGGCAATTCTACTCTCAGGTATTTATCCAAGGGAAATGAAAACATGTAGGTCTAAAAGAAAATCTTATGAAAGAATGTTCATAGCAGCTTATCTCACAACAGGCAAACACTGGAAAGAAGCCAAATGTTCATCAACAGAAAAATAGACAAACTGTGATATATTTATACAATGGAATATTACTCTGCAAAAAAGGAATAATTTATATACATAAAACAACATATGTGACTCTCAGAAATGATACACGGAGTAAAAGAATCAGACAACACAGAAGAACATAGTGTACAATGTCATTATATAAAATTTTAGAATTTCACGGAAGACTCACCTACAGTGATAGAAATCAATTCAGTGTTTGCTTTTGGGATGGAGAACTGACTGGAAATTGGCATAAGGGAACTTTTTGTGGTGAGGGAAACATTCTGTGTCCTGGTTGGTAAATGAGGTTACACAAGTATATGTGTTTGTCGAAATTTGAGTCAACAGCACACTGAACAGCATGTCATTGTATGCAAATTATACCTCAAACTAAGAAAGTCATTTTGGATGCTTTGTCTCTCAAGTCTCAAAGAGAAGTCTAGATTTTTAGGGCAGAAAGAAGGCTGAGTAAATCGGAAGGTCCCACTCATGGTGTAGATGAAGAAACTGAATTCCCAGATGGAGAAGTAACATGTTCAATATCGCACAGACGTAGTGGCTGAGGCAGGACGAGAATGCAAGGCCATTAATATGCAAGAAGGTTGGAACCTCATCAAATGATCCCTTAGAATGGAAATACTTGGAATTATTACATTAGTACAAAAGTAGTTGCAGTTTTTGCCGTTGAAAGTAAAGGCCAGAACCGCAACCACTATTGCAACAATCCAGTACTTCACCCCTACAGTCCCCTTGCTTAGACATTATCAGTTAATTGTCCTAGTGTGCCCTTATACCCACCCCCCACTCTGCTCCATACCATTCCACAACTCCTGATGGTATTTCACCAAGGTGGATGATTTCCTAAGCTTTATCTTCATGAATAATAGGGCAGAGCTAAACTAACTAGAGTAAACTAGAGTTGCATTCTCTCTAGATATAGGAGCTCTAGGTTTTAGGTCATCCTAGGGCCAATGCAGAGACCCAAAAGAGAAACTCAGTGACTCAGAAGAAAGGTTGAGAAAACCCTGGTTACCAGAAATCAGGAAAGATATAAGATCAGATACAGAAGCCCAGGCTGCTATAGAGACTGGCCAGAGGTCACTGAGTTGGACAAGAAATGGAGCAAGGAGAGGAATCGGGCCATTCTGTCCCATCATCTGTACAAACCAGACTGGGTTACTTGCTCTGTTCTAGACAGTATCTCTCTTACCAGACTCAGGCTCCTCGTGGGGACCTCCAATCCCATTGCTGGCTCTTTTCTCTTTACTTCAATCACATGTCACTTGGATACCCCAGAGAGTAGCAGGAAAGGATCAACCAGGTAAGATGTGGTCCCCAGACCCATCACCTCTCACCAAGGTACAAGAGGGATACTGTTTAACCACGACACTACTCCGAGACAAAAATCTAAATTTTTACTCTTAGAAAATCAGTTGTTAATCATCCCCCTGTGATCTCAATTCCTTGCATGTCAGCTTAGAAGGGATGCTTCTGGGTACTGGCTGATTTTGTTCCTTGGCTACTTCTTTTCAGACAATAAAGTCCTTGGTAGGGGAACCACCCCTATCTCCTTCACTATGGACTCCTGTACGTCCACTCTTACTGAAGGTACAAATTGTGGGAAGGCAGGCCATATGCTCCCAGTTGAAAGCTGTCTCTTAAAGATAGGTAACCTGGCTATCAGCTGTGCAAGACATTGTGTAAGCTTCAAAGGGCTATTTCTTATACAATGCCAGACACTTAGTAGATGTCTTTAAAAAAAACTATTAGTCGAGTAAAGAATGAATGAACATTTGCCTTCTGGCATCTGTGGCATTGCATCTCAGTGTATTCTGGGCAAGAAAGCAATTGTTCTTTGAAGCCCAGTCAAGCTGTTTCAGGGCACACGTTGCCATACCATGCATGGGTATAGCATGTAACTTCTCTGAGCCTTAGTTTGCTCATTTTCTACATGAAAAATAATAATATTGAACTTAAAGTAGGGACTTGTAGCCTGGAGTCCATAGATCCTTAAAGGCACCTTAAGGTGTCCTTAAAATTGAATATAGTTGTCTATATATATGAATTTTTATGAGGGAAAGAGTTTTAGATTTCATCAGATTCGTTAACTAGGTCAGTAACTTCTTTAAAAAAATAAGAGAGAATAAGAAACCACTGTGGCCTTAGATATTTTTGTGAAGATGGAGATAACGTATGTAAAATGCCTGAGAAAGCTAGAATGCACTGCAGCTGCTGCACAATCATCTGGCCTGTGCAGCAAGCTTTCTGAGCTTCGGAATGGTTATTCCAACTCTTATGAGTCTGCAACCTTCAAAATATGCCCTTTGAGTGGTCATCTAGATCATTCGAGGCAAATTCCTTGTTCTCTTCTGGACCCAGTTTCTTGTCTGTAACAAAACAGTTGCACCTGGTGTTCACCCGAACTTTGCAAATGTTAACATTCTGACTCTGTGCTCCCCACCTTTGATGATAGGAATAAAATTCAGGTGAGCATCAATGTATTTAGCTGTGTTTCATTTCCAGAGGGGTTAAGGAGAGTGGCCTCTTCTTTTTACTTCCAAGAGAACTTGGTTACCGGAAGTCAACTTCAGTGCAAAGAAAGGTCTGGGAACAGCGTGCGGGGAGGGCATTCTCAGGATTGGGCAAGGAGCAAAGCAGACCAGGGCTTTTGGGTTCCTCCTTCGAAAAGAGGTGATGGAGTCAAAATTCTAGGTTTTGGAGGAGCAAAGCAGTTCGAAGGGGCGGAGTGCAGGTGGGGTCACCACTTCTCTGCTTCTTCCAATCTCTCAATCAGTTGAAAAAGGAAACTGAGATAAACACTCATGTTTGGAGGGCAAACCACCAATTTGCATAGATTTAGGCAGGAAAGAGCCCCTTTGGCTCTCTTCCTCTTTGGCTTGCTTCCAAAGGCTCTTGAAAAGCTTCTCTCCTGTAGACCCCTAGGTTAGGGTAAAGTTTTGAACCCACCCTCTGGTTGACTTTGGAGGAAAGACGATAGGAGTCTGAAACACCCCTCCCATGCACTTCACAGTTACACCAAAGACCTGGTGTGAGCATCTGGAGCAAATGCACAGAAAACCCACTCACCCTTGGCTAGTTCTTAGATGAGTCCATTACCAAGCCAGGCGGAATTTCTCATGAAAGGAGGCTCTGGATTATCCCAAGGAGTGGGTTCTCCATATGGGGGCTTCAGTTACTTATCTGGTTTCTACATTAACCCACCTCAAATTTCACAATTCCCCAAAAGGAGTTGAAACGTGACCCATTGCTATGCGTGAATATGGTTGGTTCCCACTCAAACTCATGTTGAAATGTGATCCCCAAGGTGGCAGCGTTGTGTCGGGTAGACAAATTCGTGGATGGCAAGAAGACCATAAGGCAATCAAAACGATGAAAGGACCAGGGTCTGATCATATTTATCAGGCTGCAATAATGGCAAATCTCATTAAAACTAATTAAAAAATAGATAAAGGCATCCCCACTTTGATTAAGAAGAAAAAACTGAAAACACAAAATAGGTTGGAGAAAAAAAGACTAAGCAGGAACATACACAAGCTAAAAAAAAAAAAAAAAAAAAAAAGCCAGCAGTGTCCTAGTCAACAAGAATGGTCAGTATAAAGCAAAGGTGATATCATGCTGATGAAGAAGTTAATACAGATTTGGGGTGTATTAACAGAAGTTGATGTTCCAGTGCAACAGAGGTGATCATTTTATCTGCCTCCTCCATGGTCAGCCCAGCCTTAAAGTCAGACCTAGTATGAGAGAAATTGCCAAACTGGCTCAATAGTACATTCCATGATAGGGACAGAATCAGAAGGAAATAAAGAAATAAATTTCTGAAAATCGGAACCTTTCTACCTACAATAAGTTAACTGTCCTACCCTCAGAGGTCTCTAAGCATAAACTGAGTGACCAAGGCCAGGCCTGGTGGCTCACACCTGTAATCCCAGCACTTTGGGAGGCTGAGGTAGGAGGATCACTTGAGTCCAGGAGCTCAATATCAGTCTGGGCAACATAGTGAGACCACATTTCTACGAAAAAAAAAAAAAAAAAAGAAAACCAGACATGGTAGCAAGTGCCTATAGTCCTAGCTACTGGGGAGGCTGAGGCAGGAGGATCACTCGAGCCCAGAGGGTCAAGGCTGCAGAGAACCATGATCACACCACTTCACTCCAGCCTGGGCAACAGAGTGAGACCTTGTCTTAAATAAATAACACATTGAACAAAATATATTACAGGAGAAACTCCTAGATAAATTGGATATGAGAGATACTGTGCACTTCCAGGGTGCTATGATTCTCCATTCTTTCTATGAACTTTAATGCTATGGCCAAGTAAGACAGTGTCCTACTAATGCCTTTCATTGTGTTAAGGCAGGTTTAATTGCTTGTCAAACCAGTTGGTTTACTGGATGTCAAGCCTCCCTGGGGAGGCAAGGATTGTGCCAAGTTCTTTGCCATCCAGATGGTCAGGGGATGGAGTATTCCCTAGAGGGACCTACCCTACACCACCCTAGAAGGCTGCTGGACCTTGGCATGTGAGAAAACCTGGGCCCCTCCAGATTTACATGGCGAGGGAGTGGGAGTTGCCCCACCTGCCAATTCGGCTGCCCACAGTCCCATCCCACACAGGTTTGATAGCTCCCTAGGAGTAGACTTTGGCGTGGGCCCCTAAAGTTGTCTGGTAGAGACATTCATATTGGGCACAGTCTATGCCAGCCCACCAGGCCTCACAGCACTTCTCTGGCTCTGGTGTTTGCCGTATCCTGTCTGCTAGATTCTGAGGTTCCCTAGGATAAATATAGATTAAAAGCCGACTTCCTCTGGGAAGCTTTCCAAAACTAGGCCCTCCCTGACAACCCCAGACGTGAGCTTCTAGCTCCAAAATCCACAGTATGGATTGTGACTTCTAGTGGAAACCACTTTCTAAGTTGAATTATAACTGTTTACACATGCTTCTTATCTCTAGCTCTCTTACTTGTTCATTCCATTCTCATTTTAATTCTTTCTGTCCCCAGCACCTGTGTGTTGTCAATTTTTAAATCCATTTGTCCAATCATTTACTCATTCATTCAAAAATATTAATTGAGCACATATTCAGTCCCTGTTCTCACTGAACTCTCTCACAATCTAATGGGTGAGGTAGATTGTAATCAAGTTGTGCTGTATAATAGGGAGGGAGGGAGATGATGTGCTGAGAGTACAGAATATTGAGATACGACCAAAACAGGTTAGGGAAGACTTCCCTGAGGAGAGAAGAAGAGTGAGTAGGAAACAGCTGGGCAAGCAGTGGGGAGGAATGTGTTCCAGGAAAGAAGAAATAGCACCTGCGAAGATCCTGCGATAGGAGAAGCCATGGTATCTGCTGGAACACGAAACAGCACAGTAGTGTGGCCGGGCAGGGAGGAGCAAGGGGGCAAGATAGGGCTGGAGAGAAAAGAAAGGATGAGTGATCAATTGGATGACTAATTAAATTCATGATTCAATGAATCAATGAGTGAATGAGAATATTCCCTGCCTCTTCACTGGGAATTATGTAGGAGCATTGGTTTGAAAGCCAAGCGAGTGGCGCTCCCGTCACCTTTCTACCACTAGCTCTTCTGTGGTATAGGATTAATCAGCCCCCTTTCTGAGCCTCAGCATGTTCATCTGTCATGATGATAGAGGAGGGTATGGTCAGTGCTGTGATTTTTTTTGTTACTGTTTACTGTGGATGCTGCTTGTAAGGTTTACTACAGGAGGTGCTGATGGAAGTTCTACGCTTCTACCAGATTTCACAAAAGCGAATGCCTCCCAAGGCTGTGCTGGTCCCATAAATGTATCTAGCCAGCCTGGTGTTAAACAGTGGGGTTGATGTGCTGCCACACACTTGCCTTGCACCACACCCTGCCGGGTAAGGCCGCACATTCCAGATCCCGTTGGTCTGCAAGCTACCGGTCAGGGCACAGGCTCTCTATGCAGTGACATATCTACTAAGGAATCGTCTGAGAATGAACCCTTCAGTCAAAGCAAACACAAATTAAGGTAAATGAAATGTTGGAAGTCACAAATCATGTGAATAGGAGGCTCTGCTGCCTTTGTACCTTAGGACAGAATGACCTTGGTCCCTGCCTATGATGCGATCTTCCCAGAGTTCCCGTCCAGACACATGACAGGCCCTCAAGACAGCCATGCATTCTGCCCTTTGTCTCCAACTGCCTTTCAACCATTCACCAAACAATTAGCAGTGCTCCTGGTGTGCCACACCCTCTGCAAAGAACCCTTGGGAGAAGACTTGAACTTGGTCTGGCCTTCCAGAAGTTTTCAGTTCAGTGAGGGAGACAAACCAAACAAGTCTCCATCTACAATGGAATACAGCGTGCAAATGTCCCGTAGAAGCTCACTCATTCATTCACTCAGTCACCCAACAAATATATGCTGAGAGCCTCTCTCAGGCAAGGCACTGTTTTTGCTCTAACAGGAGCTTAATTTTCAGGTCCTATTTATATATACATGCATTATATGAAGCATTAGATGGTAAGATGGAGAAAAATTCAGCAGAGAAGTAGCATGGGAAGAGCTGAGATAGAGGCCGTGTGGTGATTTTGAATAGGATGGCCTGGGTAATCTTTACTGATAAAATGACGTGAGCCAGCATGGGAAGCCAGGGATCCTGTGGACGACGTGTCTACATAACGGGGAGCAAAGAGCTATATGACCTTTTGTTCAAGGATCCTCAGGAGGCAGGATGTCTCTTTCCTCTGCTGATGTAGAAGGGACTAGAATGATGAGGGCTAAAGGTCTAGGATGCCAGCCTGGCTTTCCTCGGACCCATGACCCCTTGGTGTATTTGAATTAAAGAAAAGTCTCAGAGTGCCTCAACTACTTCCTAAGCCCCTACCTAACTGCAAGTAGGTCTAACTGTCTGGACCATAAATTAATAGATTCCTGTAGTAGACAGACTAAAGGTCCCCCAAAGATCTCCTCATCCTAAACTCCAGAACCTGTGAATATGTTTTATTCCATGGTAAAAAGAATTTTCCAAGTGTGATTCAGTGAAGGGTTTTTATGGGGCAATCATCCTCAGTTACCTAGGTGGGCCGGATATATTCAAAGGGTCCGCATAAGAGGAAGGCAAGAGGGTAAGAATCCGAGGAGGAGAAGTCATGTCGGAGGCAAAGGTCAGTGTGGTGGGGGGCAACAAGCCAAGGAACTCGGGTGACCTCTGGAAACTGGGAAAAGAACGGAACTGATTCTCCCCTGTAGCTTCCAGAACAAACACTGTCCTGTTGACACCTTGATCTTAGCCCCAGAGACCCATTTCCAACTTCTGACTGCCAGAAAGGTAAGATAACACATTTGAGTGATTTTAAGCTGCTTAATTTGTGCTAATTTGTTACAGTAGCAAAAAGATATTAAAACAATTACTACATTACTTTGTTTGATAAAAATACACATAGCAGTTTACAGAACTCTGGGTCTCTTTACAGATGACAATCCATCATTGAATCCCCAAAAGCAGGCATCAAGGTAGGTACTATTAGTGTCCTCATCTTGTCAATGAGGTCATTTAAGCACAGAGAGTTGAGGCAGTCTGCCTAAGGTCACACAGCTCTTAGTGGTCTGGCCAGGATGTGAACCCAGGTTGTCTGGCTCCAAGGGTAATGTGTACCTGCTCCCATTGATTTTCTTACACTGACCTTTGTGAGCTCAACAAGAGCCTTTGCCTTTCTCAGGCCTGGACAATCACCGGTGCTGTCTCCACAGGGGGATTCCTTCCCCCATACTGCTGGCCCCGAGGACAGCCTCTCAAGCCACCTTGTGACTTATCCACAGAAATTTTGTCTCCTTTAAAGAAACCACGCATCACCAAATCGATATTGAAACAAATATCTGGTTTCCATTTCTAAGGGAAAACACAGAAGTAAAGAGGTCATTGATCTTTCTTTTTTTTTTCAATTTTATAATGTAACCCAATATTTTTACAGAGATACAATTCACATATCCTTAAATACACCCTTTAAAAATGTACAATTCAATGGTTTTAGTATATTCACAAGGTTGTGCAACCGTCACCACCATCTAATTTCAGAGAATCTTCATCACACTCCAAAAGGATATCCTGTCCCCATTAAGTAGTAACTCCCCATGATCCCCTTCCCCCGGCCCCTGGAACCATGAATTTACTTTCTCTGTCTATGAATTTACCTGTTCTGGCATTCCATATAAATGGGATCAGACAGAATGGCACAGCCACATCAGGTTTTTCTACTGTCCCAAGTGAGCCTGCCGTGTTAGGTTGTCCACCACAAATCTAATATTCACCATTTTTTCCTTCATCCTCCATTCCATTGTCAGTTTGCCATTATTTTGTGGCTCCCTTTGTGTGGGCATGTTTGTAAGCTGCTCCAAATCCTTTTTGGAATTGGGCAGTGTGGGAATACATAAAAACATTGATTCTCAAATCAACTAATAATGAAACCGAATCATACAAAATGTGGCTTTTGTGTCTGGCTCATTTCACTTCCTATCATGTTTTCAAGGTTCTTCCATGTGGCAGCATTCATTAGGGCATCATTCCTTTTTAAAACTGAGTAGTATTCCATCATGGGCCATAACATGAATGTGTTTATCCAGTCACCATTTGGGTTGTTTTCACCTTTTGGCCTTTGGGAATAATGCTGCTATGAACATTTATGTGATCCGTTTTATTGTACCTAATTGGAAGGGATTCCAGACAGGATCCAGTGGCTTCCAGAGAGCTCTGCTGGCATAGAGGCCTGTGAGCAAGTTGCTCTTCTTACAGTCCAAGTCTCTGCGGTGAGATGTCGACACCTCTTTGGAATGTACCCCTGGATCCAAGAAGGAGCAGTGGGTTCATGTGCAGAGAGGACATTGTTCTTTCCCGAAGGGGAAGTGGGAGAAGATTCTCCGTCTATAAAACAAAGGGCTTTATGAAATGAAGACACCTAAAAACTTGCAGAGGGAACCACTCCACGGAGCCGAGTCTTAGGCTAACCTCTCTTTCATGATTATTTTTGACGCTAGACCCACTGAAATGCATTATGCTACATTGATATATGCCGTATACAGTTTATATGGACTGCACACATTAAGCAAGATCCATACATATTTTAAATGTAATATGATATGTCATTATGACTTTTTTGTTTTCAGCATTCACTTTGAATAAAATTTTAAAATACCTCTTGGTGGGGGGTTGGGGACAAGTAAAAACAGTTATGTCCAAAAGCTCCAGTAATCAAAGGCTTTGGGTACATGCTTTTGTCAATAATTTTAAGAGCTATTAAAAATAAGAAGAAAGGACTTGTGTTACATGGCCACCAAGGGCTCTTCCAAGTTCCTATCTACACCAACCCTGACTTCTTGCAGCCTCTGTAGAGGCATGTAGCCCATGCCTTAACGTGAAGCCACGAGTCTCAGGCTGTGATCTCACCTCCTTTGTCCAAGCACATCCCAAAGAACATGTCACCCAGCAGTGTTTCCAGTGGCAGCAACACAATAACACGCATTTCAGTAACACATGGAATAAATGTTATTTTCATTCCAAATGCAGTGGTGGGGATCAGAGAAACAATGGCCTTTTCCTGCCCAATGATACAAGTTAAAAATATTGCCTGCTTCTTTGCTAACTCCCATCTTAGTCCCGCACATTTAAAAATACACCCATCAGTGGCTCTGCATTTGAAAATGTATTTTGCATCTGATAATTATGATGCATTTAAAGGGCAAAATTAGAAAGCACAAAATTAGGCTGCCAGGCTTAATTAGCCCATTCTTTTTTCTAATGGGTGGAATTCGGGCAACCGTAGGCTCGAGGGGCACAAAGACCCCTAATGGGGGTAGTGGAAATTCACCCACGTCTCTGTAAACTTAGTCTCTCAGTGAACCAGATCGGGGGAATAACTGCACAACAAGAAATGTGAGACACACGAAACAAGACAATTACACCCTCTTGTCCCCAAGAAAACGATGTGAGTGCAATTACAGAGTAATCTATCAACAGATAACAGAGGACCATGCATGTGGCCTCCCAGAGGCCTGATGTAATCACGGTGGCATTGTGGGTTTATATGTAAAGAGATGAACTCCGCAGCTTCACGTGACGCATTTTCCAGGATAATTATCACCCTTATCTGCCTGCATGCGAAGACCCATTTCCCGCACCAGCTCTGACCTTGCTAAATGATTATTGAAATGCCTTCATGTGCACACTGTAACTGGCCACTGCTCCCAAGGACCATAAGCTCTTCATGAAGGGGTGCACTGAACTGGCCAGGATAGGACTGGAAACTTCCAAGTGCCTTCCCAGGCTGTCCACTGTATTCTCTGAAATCTGATTCCACGTCCCTGATGGAGTTATCTTGATGGCTGGCTGCGTGGAACTCACCCTGTACCCAGCCAGGTGGATCCGTCCCCAGCATTCAAGGGGAAAGTTCTGTCTTTTCAAGTTGCCATGATCCTTCGCAAGCCACGACAGGCCATGGGAAGCCAAGTTGAGGCGCCGTGATCCCAGGTATGAGTCACCCTGATGAATCAGCCATGTCCCTACTATTTTTTTCAAGCTGTGGTTTTCTTTATAACAGAGACTGTGTTGTTCATTTCGCAGCCAGATCTAGAAAGCTTCTGTATGCTGAGAAAGGAGGCCTACTGTACTATGTCCACTAGATGGAACTTAGAAAGGTCCGCCCCTGCTGCAGGCCGCAAGGAACGCTCTGAAACAATCCATGGCACAGCTACAGAGCTATGGAAGGGGCCTGAACCCTGACTCTCAGTACCTGGGTGGGTCTCTGGCAAGACACTGCACCTCTCTGAGGTGAAACCCCCAACTTGTAGAGTTATAAAAATTCATTCATTTAAGGAAGTTGCTTTCAACGAGGGGCCATTATGCACCACCACCCACCAAGGGTACCATTTGGCCATGTTTGGGGACATATATGTTTGTCACAAGTGCTTTCCTTATCATTCTGTTCTTTTTTTGAGATGGAGTCTTGCTCTGCCATCAAGGCTGGAGTGCAGCGGCATGATCTCGGCTCGCTGCAACCTCCACCTCCTGGATTCAAGCAATTCTCCTGCCTCAGCCTCCTGAGTAGCTGGGACTACAGGCTCATACCACCATGCCTGGCTAATTTTTGTATTTTTAGTAGAGACGGGCTTTCACCATGTTGGTCAGACTGATCTCAAACTCCTGACCTCGTGATCTACCGACCTTGGCCTCCCATAGTGCTAGGATTACAGGTGTGAGCCACCACGCCTGGCCTTCTTTACCATTCTTTACGTGGCATTTGGCATTATAGAAAAATATGGCACTTTAGTGTGACTCCCTTAAGTCACTAAACAGTTGGTGAAGATTCAGACCTTCATTTTTGTTTCAACATCTTTATACAAAATGTGTATAAACTCAAATTATATAGACCAAGATGTAGGGGAAAGGAAGCAAGTAAACCATGGCCCGCTAGAGTCACTATGTCAATGTTATATTTTTTAACCTGGTTAACATCTCTTCATGACAATTTTTAGCTATTTCCTTCCAAAGAGCCAAAACAGGAGAAATACGAGAATAGGTTGCTAGAAAAGGTATAATATATTTCAGTTTCTAAAACTTAGTAATTGGAATTTGCCTAGTTCTGAGCAGAATTGCTTTACCCAGAGTCCCGTCTGATGATAAAATGGTGGCCTCAACCATGATTCCCGAGAGAGAGAGAGAGAGAGAGAGAAACATTCAGGAGCTGCACACAGACAACTTGCGGATCCTCGGAAGAATAAGAAACCTAGGGAAGGTTTGGGTGGGAATCTCCCTGGTCCTCTTAACTCTGTGCAGAGGCATCTTCCCTCTACAGCAAACACAGCTCCCTTACCCCTTGTATCTGCAACACCCAAATCGACAGCGGACAGAACAAACAGCATTGTGATTGTCAGGGAGGAAGAAAGAAGTTCTGCAAAACCCCAGCATGGGATAAACAGAGCCCAGGCAATGCTGAAAGTTTCCCACATGCCAGGTTCTTAGGGCGCTTGATTGACCATTCAAGGGAACACAGCTGTTACGGAGGAGGGGGAGGCAAGGTAGACCCTGAAGGAGGAGGAGGAGGACTGTTTGCAGACTAGACTATTCAATTGCCTTGGAAAGAATTCCCCTCATGCTTCCCTGCATAAAATAGTTGTCTATTTCAGATGGATTACTGCAAACTCCCAGATAGAGCCCTTAAGTGCTGTTTACACAGTGAGCTAATTGCGGTAATGGAACCCACCCCTCCTTGTCCCTCAGCTTCAGGCCAGTTTCCCTCATGAGCTTCCATAGTAGCAGCCCTATTTGTGGATCTTTCTCTCAGCCCCATACTAGGAGCCTAAGTGGGAAATATGTAATTATTCACTTTATAGCTATTGATGCCTCCAATGCTGACTGGCCATCACCACCCAGGGCTTTCAGGCAGCAGGGATGACAATCAAGCAGAGGGGGTCTGTCTGGAATCAGACTGACCTTCTTTCAGGACAGGGCCTGGGGCTCACCATCACCAGAGTCTTGCCTGCAGAGGTCCTGGGAGTTTGGGTCTGGATTAAGTTCACATTGTGGGACAGTTTTTCAGTAGCAGTGACTGTTCCATTGGTCCCCGGTGGTCTCGCTTTTTTCCTCAAATTAGCAGCAGGAATATTAGCCCATGGTGTTCCTTTAAATAACTCCCTATATCTTGGTGAAATGCACCTGTCACTGCAGTCGAGGCCAACCAGAAGCCCAGCGTGCATGCACTGTGACCGTTAACCTGAATGTATATAGCTAGAGCTTGCTCATTGATGACGCTCATTCAACAGACCTCACCTTTTATTATGCCTTTATCCCATCAAGCCCCCATCTAGATTCTATTTTAATGCAAGAACCAGTTTCTCTTGCCCTGAGACTTTGACTCCTGTATTCATTCCCGATTGCGGCTATAACTATTAACCTCAAATTTAGCAGCTTGAAACAACACAAATGCATGCTCTTACAATTCTGGAGGTTAGAATATCAATGTGGGTTTTACTGAGCTGAACTCAAGACGTTGGCAGGGCTGTGTTCCTTCTGCAGGCTCTAGAAGAGAAGCCATATCTTACCTTTTTCAGCTTCTAGAAGCTGCCTGTTAGCCCTTGGCCTCGTCCTCCATCTTCAGAGTCAGCCATAGTAGGTAAGTCCTTTTCAAATTGCATCACATGACTCTTTCTTCTTGTGCCCTCCCTTCTATTTTTAAGATCCCATGTGATTACATGGGGCCCACCCAGATAATCCAGGAGAACCTCTTTATTTTAAAGTTAGCTCAGCAACCTTCATTTCATCTGCAACCTTCATTCCCCTTGGCCATGTAACCTCCCAAAGGATGTGGACATCTTTGGGAGCCATTATTCTGATTGCCCAGTTTCTCTTCTGAGAATGGTTCTTATCTCCTCCCCTCAAGTTGGAAGTTGCACAAATGAAACTTCAAGTAACAATTTCTCTGAGGTAATGTTGGATCTTGAGACTTTCCTGCCTCCCCCTAAACCACACACACACACCATCATAATCATCATCATCATCAATATCATCATCATCAACCATTTCAACCCCCCATGAGTGGACCAGAACTAACATGTAAGCTCCATGAGGACAGCTTTGAACAATATTCTGAGAGCTTAGAACAGCACCTGGTATACTGCAAGTGCTCAATAAATACTTATGGAATCAATCAATCAGACGAATAAATTTCAGCCTAGAAATGGTGTGACAATATCATACATGTGCCCCAGGGTCAGCAACAGAGTTTATTTCTTGCCTAGTTACCTAGCAGTTCTGTGCTTCTAAGTTTGGCTTATTTCTCAGGTGAGGATGAAGTTCCCTGTCTAATGTGGCTACTGTGAGGTGAGAGCATGCTTCGTGGGAGCCCCGGGGTGTGATAGCACTGTCTTTGCCCTAGTGGTTACCACCATGGATAGGAAAAGAGACATATAGGCAAACAAGACCCTCAAATGTTAGAGGTGCATTGAGAAAAACGTGTTGAAAGACAAAGAAGGAAATGGCCGGTTCAAGGAGACTTCACAGATGTGTGGAGACTGGAGCCTAATTCTAAAGAATGAGTAGGTGTCAGAAAGGTGGGAGAAAGCAAGAGGCATTCGAGGAGAGGGAAGGGCATGAACAAAGGCCCAGAAGCATAGAGCCACCTAACCCATTGGAGGAGCTGTGGGCAGTTTTATAGGATTAGAACCAAGGGGACAATGGGTTGGGGGGTGGGGTTGTGACATGACAGGTGATAAAGCTGCAGTGGAGTGGTAGGAGGGCTTGTGACTGAGCAGGTCCTGTGTGCCCTGCTAAGGCGCTCTAATAGCTTAAGTTGGTGGTTGACAAGCTAGGTATCCCTCAAATCGGTAGCACCAACACGTGCATGGTTTCTGATTCTCTGCTCTTTCTCTTTCATTCATTCACACAAACTGACATGTACATGAGACACATACAGTGGTTTGGCAATAAATCCACACATCTGGGACATGTATATCTATCTGATGCACATACAACCTGCCTACTAGGATGACAAATGCATTTGGGACCCACATCTTGTATACATACACATTCATGGTCCAAGCACACACAGGAGGCATCCAGAAGCATATACATACGGGACATATATGTATGTGCCCAAAACAAATACATCACTAAGCATGTGGACAAACACGCACACACACACACAGGACACACACACAACCATGCATATTCAATGTGCACACTGACCGGGCGCATACAGGCACACACACCATCACAAAACACACACCATGGGCACCAAAGACACAGGCACATGAAGAAAGGACACCCTTGCTGTCCATGTGTACACACAGGATACCAATCATGCACACCTTCCCATTTGCTTATTACACATATCCATGCTCACACACACACATACTGAACATACACTCACACATTTACATGCACAAGCACACATACACCTACAGAGGGCACCTACAGTGGACCATGCCAAAGTGCACGTGTGCACACATGCGTGCGCGCACACACACACACACACCTTGATCATGCATATGCAGACTTCTCATTTCTTTCTGGAATGTGTCTGGGTTCCAGGCAGGCCCTTGTTTGGCCTGAGGGAGGCTGTGATTATTCTCCCAGCCACAGCAGGCAGGGCAGCTCAGAGACCTGTTTTGGATTACACCGTTCATATCTACGTCCCTCCCCGTGAGTAAGGGTGGTGCAGAAAAGGAGTGCCTTAGCCTCTCCTTGCACCAGGCTTCTATCTCTCCCTATAACCCAGCCCCACTGGAGTCTCTGCAGCCTGTGACAATGGGATGTTATCCAAAAGCATTGCTGGGTCTTTTGCAAGAGTTCCCCATGTGAGACTCACTGCTTATCCTTATCCCTCCCTTTCAAACTCAGCTGGCAGGAGGCCAAACCATCTCCGGGGTAGGGGGGCAGAGCCAAGCACTTGGCAGCTCCTAGCACTGTGAGGCCCTCATCAGCCACTCTCCCAGGGGCCCTGTTTGGGTGCTGAGCCCAGCCAGCTCTCCAGCTCTGCAGAAAGGAGTCCCCCGCAACATCTGCTTGGCCTATCTGGGGCTATTCAAACACAGCTTCCTCTTCTGCCTGTGCTCATCTAGGAATTGGGTTCCAATGAGCTGGAACCTGGTGCTTTCGCCTGAAGTTTTGACAAGTTATTGTTTCCTGGCAGCAGCCAAGATGGAGCTGTGACCTCCACCTGGGTTAATGAGTGGAAGACTCACCATGCGTCTACCATGTTGTCCCAGTTCACTGTCTTGCTCCAAGGTGCTAATAAACAAGGTCACACCTCATATTGGTTGCACAGCCTCCTCTTTGGAGACTACTGCATACCCTCAGCCACAGCAAGCCTCAACAGACGTAGACCAAGCCCCTACTCCTTGCTAGAGAAGGAGAAAAATGGCGACATCAGTGCGGCGAGCTGTCAGAGGGATGTTAATAAAGTAACTCAGATATTCTCCATGGCCCCCACTCCTGGGAGATTTGGTTAAAATTAGTCCAAAACCTAATTCCACAGACTTGCAAGAATCCCAAGCTGTCCCCAGAAGTGCTGTGAACGCCTCCACCTATTCCTCACATGTCTCTTAGCTTTGGAGCTCTGAATGTACCTGCATGTGGCTTCAAATTCCACCCCCATCAAGCTGAACAAAAACCCACTACTTAAAAGAATTTCCAAAATAAACCCACTTGTCTGAAACACTTTGAATTCAGTGACTTTACTGAAAGCTTTGTGATCACAGGAAGGGGTACATCGCAGGGGCTTGGGGCTGGTCTTCCTGTGTCTCACCAGCTTCAATCCTGCATTCACCTCCCATCTTCTTCTTCCTTCCCTCTTGGGAGTAACTCCCAGTTCTTTCTCCCTCTGCATGGGCTTTCACACATTCAGGCCGAGGAAGACTGGCTACCATCACTCATTCCCAAAGAGACCTTTTTTAATATTCTCCTCTCCCGAGAGTGTGTGTCTGCCCTTAAGAAATTCTCATAACAGCTGCCAAGAAAATAAAATATCCTCTAAAACATCACATCATAAAGCTGCATGTTCACCAGAGAAGTTCCTCAGACAAAGATGAGTAAACATAGAAAAGGGAGCTCTGGAAATGAGACTACTTTCAATATGAAGAAGATGCCTGGCTGGGCACAGTGGCACCCATGTGTAATCCTAGCATTTTGGGAGGCTGAGGTGGGAGGATCACTTGAGGTCAGGAGTTCGAGATCAGCTTGGCCAACGTGGTGAAACCCAGTCCCTACTAAAAATACAAAACTTAGCCAGGCATGGTGGCAGGCACCTGTAATTCCAGCTACTCAGGAGGCTGAGGCAGGAGAATCACTTGAATCTGGGAGGCAGAGGTTGCATTGAGCCGAGATTGCGCCATTGCACTTCAATCTGAGCAACAGAGTAAGACTCTGTCTCAAAAAAAAAAAAAGAAGACAAAGATGCCTGAGATGCCTGGCTGCTAAATGCAGAATTAAATGAAGAAAGAACTCAGGAATTGGGTGTCAAAACAGACTCTTTTTTGCCCAAGCATTGATGAGACAGCTGAAGTGAGAGTCAGAAGCTCACACCCCAGATGGGACCCCAAGAAATTTCTCTCTAGCCAGGGTCTGACATCTTTGTTCCATGTTGACGACAAAGATCTGAGCTCCAAAATCCACCCCCGCCCCCAAGACATTGTGGTTTCTCCAGGCCAAGAGGGGCGAAGACCGGGCAGGCACAGGTTACAGGGCTCCTCTGAAGAGTTGACTAGCGGCCATTCATAGGCAGGAGAGCTCCTTCTCAACAAAGTCTGTTTGTTCCCCAAAGAGCTGGGGGAGTCCGTGCCAAGACAGAATGACTCATTGGCTCCCAGGCCTTGCCTCACTCTGGGAGACACTCAGCCAGGCCCTTCTCCCGGAAGAGCAGCAGGGCAGCCTCCATCTGGCTCCAGGCCGATGTGGGTGCTACACAGTGAGCTTACAAACTTAACGTGAAGAAGGGTTCAAGTGTGAGTCTTTCAGCCTCACCCCTCATGCAGGATTCCTGTGTCCATGCATGACGACTTTCTTCAAGGGTTCAAATAGAATCAGTTTAAAAGTGAGTGTGATTCCCCTCCACAACCCCGCTCATCCGGAAATCTCTCAGTCATGGCCAAATTTGAATGCAAAAGTGTGGAAACTAACATTGGGTCCAAAACAGCCTTTGCAATATTTTAGAAGCTTCCAGAAAAGCTTTATCCAGGAGAGAAATTTCTTTCTTCAGAGCAGTCAAAATCAGTTATTGACACAAATTAACATAACTCATCAATGAAAAACTGGATACAAATCCAACTAGTTATCCTAACAGCTTCAGACTCATAGTCTATTATATCAAGATTATACTTGCTACTGACTTCAGAGGATGGTTATGAAGAGTAAATAAGAAAACGATGACTACAGAGACAGGCCAAAGCAATGCTCTCAGTAACTTACAAGTATTATCTGACTCCATCCTTATCATCTCTGTCACAGGTCTCCAGAACCTGCATGCATCTTTATGCCATTTTGAGGAATCTGAACCTGGAGAACTTAAGTGGTCCAAGTTCACAAAACTAATAAAAATCATACTAACGACGGGCACAGGTATCATGCCTGTTATCCCAGCACTTTGGGAGGCCGAGGCAGGCAGATCACTTGAGGTCAGGAGTTCAACACCAGCCTGACTAATATGGTGAAACCCCGTCTCCACTAAAAATACAAAAATTACCCGGGCGTAGTGGCGGGTGCTTGTAATCGCAGCTACTCAGGAGGCTGAGACAGGAGAATTGCTTGAACCTGGGAGGCGGAGGTTGCAGTGCGCCAAGGTCACACCACTGAGCTCCAGCCTGGGTGATAGAACAAGACTCAGTCTCAAAAAAAAAAAAAAAAAAAAAAAAAAAAAAAGAAAATTAACACAACAAATAAGTAGGACGATAAGATAGTAAAAGGTGAGCACCACTCAGCGACTTAGAGATGCAAAAATGTTTTAGTGGCCAGTGCTTTAGAAGCACATGTATTAACTGGCAATGCATATGCTAATTATAAAGCTAGATTATCAGCTGGGTAAAAACTGTTTCCACAGCTCCTTCATCACATCAACCCCCAGACAAGGTATTTCCTAAACAGAAAAGTATGAATCTGCAGGTAATCTTGATTAGTTTTTCTTATGTTTCCTCCCACCAAGAGAGATGTCACTTAGTCATTCAACATATAAATTTATTCAGCGCCTCCTTTGGGCCATGCACTCTGTTGAAGCTGGGAATAAAATCGGTGATGGAAAGAGACAGAACTTACAATTCAGGACAGGGTGTATCAAACTCAGCACTGGTGACATTCCAGGTTGGATCATTCTGTGTTGGAGGACCTTGTTCTGAGCATTGAAGGGATGTTTATCAGCTTCCCTGGTCTCTAGCTACTAGACGCCAGTAGTGTACCCCAAGAGGTGACAACGAAAAATGTGTCCAGAAATTTGTCAAATACCCCCGGTGGGGCAAACTCACTGCAGTTGAGAACCACTGCAGGAGAGGAGGAGAGTCATTAATCAAACACGGACAGTTGTCAGCACAAGGAACTTGGAGGACCAGCCCCAAACTCAGTTTTCCTGGTAGAAGTGATGTCTAAATGGAAATACTTGCCCTAGCAGAACCAGGCAGAAGTAGTAGTTTGGAAGGTAAGAGAGATGGGTCTTGGAAACATATCTGAGGCAGAGAAAACAATGAGACCCAAGGCAAGGAGGGAAGTATGATTCTGATTTGGGGTCTGTGTTGTTTAACATACATATCTGTGCTGTGGATAAACACTAAAGGCAGCATTATTCAATGTACACTTGGTGCAATACAGAGAAAAATGTATTTCAGGAGGTTTATACAAGCTAGAACCATGGGCCAAAGTTTTAATGCACTAAGAAGATCAAATGCAAACTTCTACACTATGTGCCTCCCCATAAATCCAGCCATTAAAGAATGGAACCCTTGGCTGAAAGGCAAGACTTTTAAAAGGCTTTGAGTGGAAATCAGTGGATCTCACACTCATTCACACAAGAGAAACCTCTGGAGGGCTTCTTAAAGCACAGATGGCTGGATACCAACCCCAGTGTTTGTGATTCAGGAGATCTTGAGAGGAGTCAGAGAATTTGCATTTCTAACAACTTCTCAGGTGATGTCAAAGGGGCTAGTTTGGGCATCAACTTTTGAAAACCACTGGTATCAGCTTTAGTTTTCAAAGATGTTAATGGCAACGAGGTCACATTAATAGAGATAGGGTGTCTAGTCCAAGAAGGTGAGAACCTCAACACCAAGAGACTACACTGGCATGCCGGGAAGAATGCTAAGCATCACATTTTAAGGGGTCCTCGGTAAAACGAAAGGTGTCTAGAGTAGAGTCAGAAAACGTGGGGCATTTGGCCTAGAAAAGAAGAAGTTATGGGAAGAATGTGGGAGCTGCCGTTAAATAGCTGAGGGACTGTACCATGAAAAATGGATTTGATTCCATTTTTATTCTCCAAGTTTGACCATGGTAGTTCAAGATAGGGACAGCCAGCGGGGGTAGGAGTGTCAGGGATAAAGGTTTGGGCTCAACATGAAGTGGAATCTTATAACAATTGCAGCTTTTGTGCAGCACTATTCAATAGAAAAATAAGACGAGGCATACATAACAATTGTCAAGCCATATTACAAAAAGTAAAAAGAAACAGGTGAAATTAATTTTCATAATACCTGTTATTTAACCTAATCCTTCCAAAATGCTGTCTCTTTGACATGTGATCGGTATTAAAATTATTAATGAGAGAGTTTACATTCATTTTCTTTTTGTACTCAGTTCTAACCTAATGTGTGCTTTACATCTTCAGCGCACCTGCATCCAGACCAGCCACCACTGTTCCTGCACTCCGTGGCAGTGGCCACAGGTGGCTTGGAGCTCCAGTACTAGACACCGAAGCTCTAGTGATTTAGCCAGCGTGAAATAAATGATTCCTCATTCTCATCAGTTGCTCTGTTCTGTTACTGACTTTGGGATTTAATGGCATTGCTATTCCCTTAATACATTCCTATTTTAACGTGAATTCCCGGTAGGTTTTACGTATATTTCGAGAATTTTATAACACGTTTTAAGGTATCTCGAGAAAACCTGAGGCACCCTAAATAGAGATGGTAACAGGATTCTTGGCTGTAAGTGACAGGACACTCTATTCAACCTGCCTTAAGAACATAACAAAATAATTCATTGGTTCTCATTTTGAAAAGTCCAACAGCAACACTGGTTTCTGTCTTGGCTTGGCTGTATCCAGACATATCAATTAAGTTACCAGGGTCTTCTATGGCTCCAAAATTCTCTTAATTCTGTGTTTGCCTTCATTCTGTGGATCCCCCTGACACAGAAGTATGGCCACTGGAAACTCCAGCCATAAATCATCTGTACAGTGAGCATTCCCTGTAGAATAAGCTTCTTTTTTCACATAGTTCCAAAGAGTCCTAGATTTGAAGCTCATTGGCTTGAATTAGCAGTGCACTGATTATCCCTGAATCCAAGCATTGTGGACTTAAGTATTTGGTCAGGGTTGAGTCACCTCTGGAGCCAGGATTCTAGAAGGTCAGGCTCATGCAAACCTCAAGAATGGGGTAAGAGGGTTGGGTTTCCTAGAAGGAAGGGAAGGGGGAATTAATACTCGTTCACCAGAGATGGACACTAATGACAGAGGACAATGGGTCGTTTTGTCCTGGATTGTGACAACTGCCTTTTGCGGAGACCCAATTTTATCCTTACTGAGAAGGCACTCTTTGGAATTTCGTAGATGTGGGACGCAATGGAAGGCCCTAATCTTAAGTATTAAGGTCACAATGGGAGTCTTCCTTTGCTTTGGCAAATCTGCTTGAAGAAACCTTGTCCCATGTGGCTGAATGTGCTTGACAGACTGAGATCAGAATTACCCCCTGGCGTCTGAAAAATATATTTCACTTTACAAAATTCTCAGGAAATATAGAAGAGTGAAACTTGGACCAACTGGGCTGCAATATATTCTTTCCCTTCCTTCCCCCAAACAATGAGCTTTCAACCAAGAGAGTGACTAGATTTTGCACCGAAGATCTCTATGGTCAAGACTCAAAGTCTGACTTTTTCAGATCCCAGAACACAAACAGGATGATGCATTTCATCCGAATACCTGCAGCCCTTGCTCACAGGCATTCTTTGTATCAGTTCCTCACTTCTGCTTTACCCACTAATTTCCTCCCATTGAGTTCAGGTTTCTCAAAGCTATGCACTCTCCCTGCTCACAGATACGTAAGAGCTTCTCTAATTCATCTAACAATCTAGACAGGGTCGTGGACTGAAGCTTGAAATCTTTATGTGTGCAACAAATTTGGAGAAAAACAGAGGATTCCAAAAATTGACCAAGCCAAAGGATCTTTAGGGACAAGGTATCTTTTGTTATATAAAATAGGATATGTTATCTCAAGCTAAGGTTTCATTAGAAATAGCAGTGACCAAGAAACATTAGTTACAATCAGGCTGGGTGCGGTGGCTCACACCTGTAATCGAAGCACTTTGGGAGCCCAAGGTGGGTGGATCATCTGAAGTCAGGAGTTCGAGACCAGCCTAGGCAACATGGCAAAACCCCACAAAAAATAGCCGATATGGCAGTGCGTGCCTGTAATCCCAGCTACTCGGAAGGAGGAGGCAGGAGAATTGCTTGAACCCGGGAGGCGGAGGTTGCAATGAGCCCAGATTACGCCACTGCACTCCAGCCTGGGCGACAAGAGTGAAACTCCATCTCAAAAAAAAGAAAAAGAAATATCAGATTCAATCTGGCAGAGTTTCCCCTGTGAGACTCCACTTTACACGCTTAATTTGTGTGCTCCCATTCTTCCCTCTGGAGCCCCCAAAACTATGTTGGTTCTTCCCCTCGAAGATCTCCACTTACTGATTTGTTCGGCATTTCACCTCCTCTCTGCATGTACCTGAGGCTGTGGAGCAACATAGCTTAATGGAGTTAGACCATCATGGACTCAAATCTCAGCTCTGCCATTCTTTAACCATGTATCTTGAAAGTTCTTAAACTTTTCTGGGTCTCAGTTTCTTCCACCATAAGGAAAATAAAAGTCTTGTCTTGGGTTGTTTTCTAAAAACATATGAACTAATGTATGTAAATGACATGGGGCATAATGTCATGTTGCTCAATAAACAGTAACCCTGTAATTATTATCGCATTGTACTCTGGTTACTTGTTTATAAGTCCATGTTCCCCCATTAGACTCTGGGTTCCTCTAGGGGAGGGAGGAGTCTTATTAAATTTGTGTCTTATTAAATTTTATGTTTCAATCCAGAGTGTTAAGAAATACATGTTTATTGAAATAATAGCATGAATAAATGAACGAATGCATACAGATGAAGACACAGTTCACGGCCAATCTCCAGGGAACAGTGGCCCTGCAATAATACTATGTGAAACCCTTTCATTTTCATTTGAATATTGAGCACCATATTAGCCTGAAACACATGGAATGTTTCTGAAGAAACATTGTCCATGGTCAGTGGGGTGACATCACATGATTCAACCTCATTAAGAGCTATGAGTCTTGAGGTAATTTTCAGTGTATTTCAGATATCACCACATGATTAATTGTATTAAACATCTTGCTGGTCCACCTCCTTCCAACCACACTGAGCAGGCAGAGACTGAAAATCAAAATAACAGTGTTTGTAAATGGAAAATGCCTGCTTGTAAATCAAGCTGTAAGTATCACAGGCCCTGAAATCTCACAGTTGGCTTTCTGAAATTCAACCCCTTCCCCACACCCTGTTTTAGAACTAGAGAACCTGCCTGTGTATTTTCAACTTGGGAGCAGACGCACGCTCATCCCACACTGCAGTCTACTAAGCAGCATCATTTCAGGTATGTTTAAACCTGAAAATTTGACTCAGGCAGTGGGTATCCAAATTATCTCTCAGCCCAATTGACTCAGAGGCAGCCTGGCTGGGCCAACTCCCTTATAAAAAGCAGTCCCTTACTTGGATTCAAAAACCTCCTTCAATACATGATGTTAATCTCCTCCTAACCATATTTTGTAAATACAAAGGCTGGTTCAGTGGTCCCACTGAGACCGCATTTCCCAATAATGAGGAAAATGGCATTTACAGGAAGGTCTGAAACTTTCCTTCAGTAGCCTGCATTTTTGCTAAGCCCCGTATGAAACCTCCATGTGGGCATGACTAATGGATCCACCTAATTAAATTTTTACAGCATTCCAGGGCTGGAGTGTCAAATGTTTGCTTCCAGCTTGAATCCTTGTAACATTGTCAAGTAAGTCTTCCATCCCATCCCCCTCCCACACACACCTTTTTTAGGGGCTGTGGGCTGCATTCCAATGTCATATGAAATCAGAATTTGCTTGATGAGGATGAAGCCAAGGACTGCCAAGTAGTTTTGGCAAGTCAGCCTCCCTTCACCTATTTAGAGAAGTTAAAAGAAGCAAAAATGAACAAACAAACAAAAAACACAAAGCAAAACAGAAATCCTCTCCAGCCAGGGTAGATTCTACGCAAGAAGTTGAAAAGGTCATCTCTCATGGATAAGGAGATATTCACTGTTGTTTGCAAACCCTTGCTGCAAAAGACCATAGTCTGCATTTGGCAAGATAGAATTTTAACTCTGAAAGCACTCTTGAATTCAGTGGATTCTACAGTCTTCAGAACAAAAGGATTTGCTGAGTGTCATCTGTAATACATGTTTTGCTGTTTTTTGTTATTTCATTGGTTTCGGAGAAAAAACATGCAATTAAACCATTTGCTATCTCTTTACTGAAAGGTGAGGGTTTATCACAAAATGGGTTGATAATTTGAGAATGTGTCCAGAGTTGCTCAGCTAAATGAGGAAATAGAACCCAATTTTTGCATTGAATGACTCTCAGACTCAGCCAGCTCACTGCCAGTTCCAAGCTGCGTGCCTCCCCACTGACCATCACAGAACATGTTGGAGGTGCCTTCTTGAAGATAGATGCTCAGAAAGGACACATGGCAGTCACTCCTTGTACAATCTGTAAGCCAGAGATTCTCCAAGTGCCATCCACATCATATACATTCCAAACGACCTAGGGAGCTTGTTGAAATGCAGTTCCAAATCCTTTCAGTCCGATTCTCCAAGTGGAGACAGAGACTCCAACACTTGTCAAGGTGCTCCCAGGCACGCTCCAGAGTTTGGAGGTCCAATGCTCTGGGGTTGCTGGAAAGGTCACAGCCAAATTCCCAACCCATAAGGGGGCTGATGTTGCAAATGACAAGCAAGTCATGGAGTAACTGAGGCCAGATGGAGACACTTTCCAGGGAACCAGGGCCCAGGCACAAGGAAATTGTTGTTTACATCCAGGTTTAAAGTCTCTGTGGACACATGGAGGTTCACCCCACCCTCAAAAGGCCCCAGAGATGATTCTTCTAATCCAAGACTGCAGGAATTAGCTGTAGTAGGGAACCTGCTTCTGATATCCATCTTTTACTCTCTCTTCCCCTAACAGTCCCACCCGCTACACATGTACTCACAAATATACTTGGGCAAACACTCAAATCAGTCCACATGCACAAACTTGCACCCACCTGCTTGACAACATATATGTTTGCAAACATACCTGTTGCCCACATGGTGTAACACAGAGATACTGTACCTTGCCTCTTGCTGAGACAAACTGCTCTCCCATCAAAAGATTTTTCTTTTTAATTTATCTTAGAAAAAAACACTAACCATAAACTATTCAGAAAATCATATCCCTCCAAGACCTCCATCCTAACATGAGAATCTGCTAACTATACAACCAATGAGTGACTAGAGTCAGGGTAAGATGAAATTGTCAGACATTTATGATACAACCAGCAGGATTC
The DNA here is from genome assembly GCF_002776525.5 of Piliocolobus tephrosceles. Taxonomy (NCBI): domain Eukaryota; kingdom Metazoa; phylum Chordata; class Mammalia; order Primates; family Cercopithecidae; genus Piliocolobus; species Piliocolobus tephrosceles. The sequence continues at coordinate 64,368,804 of NC_045450.1, read as the reverse complement.
CTTGGAGGCCATTTCTCCTGGCCGTGACCCTGGAATGAGCCCAGTACCATATTGGACAAAGCGATAGTATATAATAAGGTCAACTCAACAGGCTTTGAAATTGGGTGGTCCTACAATAATTGTCTTCAGTTTCACTGGCTGTGTGACCTAACTGAACCTCAAGGTCCTTTTCTATAAGCTTAAATTTTAAAAAGAAATGAGACCACATGGGAAAGCACAGAGCCTAAGGTGCTAGGGCATTCAATAATAAGAAGTGATTGATAAATGATCGGCCTGATGGAATGCCTGCATTTCATAGATTTTAGATTCAGCAAATTATCAGTTTGAACCTAGACTCTTCCACCTATTGGTTGAAGACTTTTGTGCAAGTTTCTTGCTCTCTCTAAATGTCAGGTCCCTCATCAGAATGAAAATAACACCACTACTGAACTCACAGATATGCTGGGTAAATAGTCTTGTAAGAATTTATATCAGGCATGGTGAATGCTTAGAGATTGCTGGCTTCTTCTCATGCTTCAACTTTTTCTCTAAAATGGAGAATATCTTACGGAAAGAAAAGGTAGCTACTTTCCCCCTAGGGAAAACAGTAGGCCAAGAGAATGGACACAGGCAATGAATTTGTAACTATTAAGAGAAAGGTTCTTTCCCAATAACACAGGTCACCAAATGATCTTTTAGAGAAAGCCAGTCCCTATTTCCTGTGTCATCTAAGCTGCAGGAAATCTTCCCTTGCCTGTAGTCAACCTTGGGTCAAGTAAGCTCCCCCTAAAAGGGAAGGGATTTTTCTCCTTGAGATGGGGACACTTCTTTTTGAAAGGTTTTACTTTCTTAGGCAGGTAACCAACAGCCTTTTGAATTTGGTAAAACGGCTTCCATTGCACATTTTCAAGGAGGCAGATGGATTTTTAGACCTTGTAAGGTTTATTACTTCTTCCTTCTGAGCTCTGTATCCTTGGGCAAGTGGCTAACCCTTTCTGAATCCCTGTTTCTTCATTTTAAAAAGTAGGAGCTCTGTGGAGGTCTCTGAGTCCCTTCAGTTCTTATTCCTGGGCACAGAGCCAGCATTGACCCACTCTGTGGCCCCAGGTTTAACTCTGGCCTTGTCTTGGGTGACGGACATGTTAGCTGATTGTACACCAATGCTAGCCAATACCTCAAAAAATTAAACGGAATTACCACAGGACCCAGCAATTTCTCTTCTAGGTATATATGCAAAAGAACTGAAAACAGTCTCCAAACAAATACTTGTACACACCACTATTCACAATGGTCAAAAAGTGGGATCAGCCCAAAGGATCATCAACTATGAGTGGATAAACAAAATGTGGTCTACCCATACAATAGAATATTATTCATATATGAAAAGGAAAGAAACACTGACGTGTGCTACAACATGAAGATGAACCTCAAAAATATTAAGCTAAATAAAGGAAGCCAGACACGAAAGGTCTCATATGGCGGGGGTGTGGTGCCTTACACCTGTAATCCCAGCACTTTGGGAGGCTGAGGCAGGTGGATCACCTGAGGTCAGGAGTTTGAGAGCAGCCTGGCTAACATGGTGAAACCTCATCTCTTCTAAAAATACAATAATTAGCTGGGAGTGGTGGCGAGCGTCTGTAATCTCAGCTACACAGGAGGTTGAGGCAGGAGAATTGCTTGAACCCAGGACAAGGAGGTTGCAGTGAGCCAAGATCGTGCCATTGCACCCCAGCCTGGGTGACAAGAGCAAAACTCTGTCTCCAAACAACAACAAAAAAGTCCCGTATATGATTCCATTTCTAAGAAATATTCAGAATAGGCAAATCCACAAAACAGAAAGCAGATTGGTGGTTGCCAGGGACTGAGAAGGGGAAATGAAGAGGGACTGCTTAATGTCCAAAGTGTACGGAGTTTCTTATGGGATGATGAAAATATTTTGAAACTAGATAGACGTGATGGTGGCACAACACTGTGACTGTTCAAAATTCCACTGAATTGTACACTTTAAAAGGATCACTTTTATGTTATGTTAATTTTACTTCAATTTAAAAAGAAATCCCAAATCAACGTGTAGGTGGTTTTGATGCCAGAATGAAGAAAACAGAAGTCAGTAGTTGTCAAAGCACTGATTAAAAATTTGCACCTTGAGGGCAGGGCAGTCCCCTAAATCTCTTTAATTAAGACAAAGAAGACAACAGCAGTGGGGAAATAGCAGTTCCACAGATGAACAGCAATGAAGGCACGAGCTGATGGCTTCCCAGGAACGGTCAGCTGCAATGATTTTTCTAGAGTGAAGTTAACATGTTAAGTGTGCAAACACACTGTGGGTTCCTTTGTTCCCCCTCCCCGACCCTCTCCACCAGCTCTCTTGGCTTGGCACGCATCCTATTTTCCGAGCGGCAGCTGTGCACAGTTGAATAGTAAATCAAACACCCTAAAAAACTGTTGTTTTAAAACAATGTCTCAGATTTCCCACATATTTCATTTCTGTGTTTCTTCCCAACACCCCTTGCCTCAGACGGCACTGATAGTAAACTCATTCAGGTACTGAGTGTGCTGTTATCCTGTTCCGAGGGAGTTCATGAGTGAGTTGAGAAGTGGTTTCAGGGGGCAGAATTTACAGGCAGAGTAAATTTCAGGCTGACCCTGTATGTTGTTAGAAAATATGTTTTGAACAAATGCTCTAAGACAGGAAGGGTGGGGCTTTCTGAGAATACTAATCACCAACGTAAGCCCCAAGTTTCCAAGGATACTGGCTCTTCACAGCCTTGGTTCTGCAAGCCACTGGGCAAAAGCCTTTGCCTGTGGCTCCCAGAAAAGGTTGTGTGGGATCCAAACTCACTGTCCAGAGGGGGCAGTTTTCCTATGGAAAGAGACAAACCATTGTGCTGAAGGTTTTTCTCGAAGGGGTAGTTCCTGGTTTCCTGGCAAATCTCACACACATGTACACATAAACACACGCTAACAAGCCCTGGGGTTATGAGTGCCCCAGCTCAGCCTCCAGTTCTTAAGTCAGACTTTCTCGATCTTGGCATTATTGACATTTGGGCTTGATCATTCTTTGTTGGGGCTGATGGGGGTTGTTGTGGGAGCTCAGAAAGGTTAGATGACTCACCAGGGTCACAAGGCTATTAAGTCACCGAGCTGATCATATATTCACTCAGCAAACATGTCATACCACTTTCTGTGTGTTGAGCACTAGTGTAGGCACTGCTAGCCAGCAAATATTTATGAAACAGCTACAAGGTGTCAATACTATGGATACAGGAGACAAGAAAGTATAGCTTCTCACTGTGGAGGAAACAGAAAGTAAACATGCAAACCAGAGTTTCTCAGCCTCTATACTACGAAGGCTTGGAATTTGCTCATTCTTTGATAAAGGGGCTGTCATGGGCATGGTAGGATGTGCACAGGCAGGGGGGACGTTTGGCAGCATCCCTGGCCTCCGCTGAATTCTAGTAGCATCTCCCAGTCTAGATAACCAAAAGTGCCCCTGGGCATGGTGGCCTGTGCTTGTGGTGTCAGCTACTTAAGAGGCTGAGGCAGGAGAACTGGTTGAACCTGGGAAGCCAAGGCTGCAGTGGGTCATGATTATGCTGCTGAACTCCAGGCTGGGTGATAGAGCAAGATCCTGTCTCAAAATTTTAAAAACTGAAAAATAAAAGTATCCCTGGACATTACCAACTGTCCCCTGGAGGGGCAAAATCACCCCTGATTAGGAACCATTAACATAGAGAACTTAAGAAAGCAAACTTCAAATGGAATGGAGTTCTCTGATAAGAGTAGGCATTCTGTACAGAGATTTTATTCCAGAGATGAATATTCCCCAGGAAGGAATATTCAGAGACGGGAGCTGGCCCCTGGAATGTGATCAAATCAACCTATCTGAGAAGAAAGCAGCAGTGTTTTAATCCATAATTGGATGAGCCAATTTATCTGAAATTTCCTTATTGAATGATAGTGTCCTCACAAGATGATAAAGTCCCATGCAACCAGGGACTTCGTGGACTGGGGTCACTGCTGTATTCCCAGAGCCTACAACAGTGCCAGACGGAAAGTCCTGGACTTTGAATGGTTTCCCCATCCTGAAAATAGCCTTCAATGTATTTCAGATATGACCACACGATTAATTGTATTAAATATCTTACTGGTCCACCTCCTTCCAACCACACTGAGCAGGCAGAGACTGAAAATCAAAATAACAGTGTTTGTAAATGGAAAATGCCTGCTTGTAAAACAAGCTGTAAGTATCACAGGCCCTGAAACCTCACAGTTGGCTTTCTGAAATTCAACCCCTTCCCCACACCCTGTTTTTGAACTAGAGAACCTGACTGCGTATTTTCAACTTGAGAGCAGACACACGCCCATCCCACACTGCAGTCCACCAAGCAACATCATTTCAGGTATGTTTAAACCATGAACTTTACTTCTCTTTCCTTTACCTTCTCTTATTTCTCCATGTTTGTCTTTCTAGCCTTTTCTCTCTTTCCGTCCACACCAAAATATATGCACACATTCTCAAGCACAAAAACAAAAACATCACTACTCTTACAAACAGACACACTCATACCCACCAACACACTAGCAGGGAATTCAAAGTCAAGACTCAACACATGCCCTTGACTCAATCAATGTTCTGAGAAACAAAACCCATGCAAACCCAACAAGAGATCACCAGGACACAGATCATACCAGAAGTATCAACGGGCCTGCCAGGCTCTCGGCATTTCTTGTGATTTGTCACAACTTGAGGGCTTGGTGTCCTCACTGCAAGGTCACTAGAAATTCTGTGTCCAAACTATGAAATCGTGTCATGCTTTGCATTCAGAGTAATGCATATTTGCAGAGAAAATTAACATTCAAAGTTCACCCCCTCTACTCCAAAAAGAAACAACCACTCTTGCTATGGAGCCCATAGAAAGTGGTTCCCAGCTCTTGGCAAGATTATTAAAGGCTCGCTGAGCAGGCAGAGACGCAGTTCAGAAAACATAATCATTTATTTACCCAGATAAATTTGATACTTGCTGCATAAACTTGAGGGCTCTTTCTTAAACACTTTATATGCTGTACTATACCCAAAGGACTGGAACTGTGCCTTTAGATTGAGGAGAATGATTGGGAAATAGCAAACCAGAGAAATAAATAAATTATATGTATTTGTTTTTGTAACATGCTTTTCTAGACATGCCAGCAGGCCTCTCTCTGGTAACATGTGCTTGGTAGCCTGAAATAAAAAGTAACCTCTTGATCTGAAAGAATTGAACTCTTACTCATTTTCCTCCTGGGTGGAAGTGAACACCTGCCCATCTGCCATTCTTGGTGAGCAGAGAAAGTTCAGACCTAGCAGCCGCCATGCTAAATCAAGGTGTCCATCCCTTTTCCCAAACTGCACACAGAGGCACTGTTAAAATTAGGAGGCGAAGTTCTAGAAATGCGTGAATTCAGACCCCCAAACCATATTTGGATTTGAGAAGGTACCAAAACTTCCACGGAAACTGCAACCATCGGACTGAGTGTGGGATGGGAGAAGAATTTAGCCTTCTCCCCAATGCTGGCTGATCTCCTGTGATGAGAAGTATTTCAAATCAGGCTGTTTGAGTTCAGATGTGCCAGGGAAGTTGAACTTGTATAGTCTCTAAGGAACCCTTTTAATTTTCAGTTTCTTTTTCCCTTATTATTGAGTATTTAGTGAGGGTTGTGTTGTTCTAAACACTTTACGTGACTGTAATCCTGCCCAAAATTTTAGGAGGTACTATTCTGTTATCCATGTTTTACAAATAAATAAGACCTAGAGAGTTTAGGCCCTAAGTGATGACAATGCAATGTGAACGCAGGTCATCCTTTATCATAGCCAGCAATCTTTCAACTACAGCTGTGTCTCCTAAATGCACTTCACTCGCCACGTAGGGCACTCCCAGTCCCTCAATGCTTCGGTCATTACCTCTACAATAGCCATGAAAAAGAATTCAGTGTCATGCCAGCTCCAGTCTGTTGGTAACAGAGGCCTGAATCACTGTGCTTAAGCAGCCAGGCACAATGAGACAATAAAGTTCCAAGATCGATCAGTGATATCTGCTATGGGTGTAGAAATAGCCATTAATGACATTATGCTACCTATTTGCTGATGACTGCCCAATTTCCACTGTAGCCAGAACTTTATCTTCTGTTCTCCAGAGGCAGATTTTCAACTACCTACTAGATGTCACCACTGGAATGTCTCTTGGGCATCTCATACTCCTCAAAGCTGACCTCTTCTCTCATGATTCCTAACCAGGTTTGACAAATAACTATCCATACAAGTTTCCTTCCTTTTTCTTTCTTTTTTCTTTTTTATTTTTATTTATTTTTATTTTTGAGACAAAGTTTCATTCTTGTTGCCCAGGCTGGAGTGCAATGGCACGATCTTGGCTTACTGCAACCTCCGCCTCCTGGGTTCAAGCGATTCTTCTGCTTCAGCCTCCTGAGTCGCTGGGATCACAGGCATCTGCCACCATGCCCAGCTAATTTTTGTACTTTTAGTAGAGACGGGGTTTCACCATGTTAGCCAGGCTGGTCTTGACCTCAGGCCCACTGAAGTTTCTATACTACAAACCCGAAAGCCGAGCTTAGCTCTTCCCTCTCCTTTATCCAATATGCCAATCGATCACACATTTTTTCCATTCTACTTTTCAAAAATGTTGAGAATCTGCTGTCGGTGTCACATTCCTACTCCTTGGGTCTACAATAGAACCTCACCTCTACTATCACAGCAACCGACTAACAAGTAGTGCTCCTGCCACCCAGTGTGCTTATCCACTGCTGGGAAATCCTTCTGAAATGCTAATCTGGGTATATATTTCCCCTGGCCAAATACCTTTATGACTTCCTTAAATTCTAAATTCTTCAGCTGACATGTAAAACCCTTCACAAGGGAAGCCTAATTTTAACCATGGGATATTTCCCATGCCCCTCCATTACCCACCCCATCATATGTTACCTGTGTCAATAATAGAAACCAGCTTACTCTATCATGCCATCATCACTCAAGCCTGTGTGTCTCCGTAGAAACTGTTTCCTCCACTCAGGATGCCTTCCACAATTTACTGATGCTTTCTAGACATATCCATGCCCTTGGCAGGCACGAGCCAACAGTCACAGATTATATCCTCAGCTCTAAGAAGTGCTCTCTGAAGAACAGTGTAGCTATACAACGCCCATCTACAGAAGAACTGGGCCTCATCCAGGCCTGTCCTTTCCTGAATCCCCTTGCAAAGCAGCAACTGTTAGGATGAGATTCACAGGCCATGAGTTTGTAAACACAAGGTAGCCTTGGGTTGGTTTTCCCATGGAAGTTGGATGGTGAGAACCATGACTCTTGGCCACCCCTGACAATGTCACTTCCACTCCAGGCACCTCAGCTGGTGGATTTTTGCACCAGCTTACAGCTGCCACTGCATTTGGGCCACACCTTTTCAGGACATGCAGCTCGTTGCCAGCCTCATAGCCAGAGTCATGATATTTGGCTCTGATTCATGACTGTGAACTCCTCAAGGCAGGGACAAGTCTGAGAAAACTTTACCCTCCCATCATAACTGATGTAAGGCAGACATTCAAGAAATGGTTGTTAATGGATTAAATGCAGTGAACCAGAGAACAGATGAGTCAGTCTCAGCACCATCCATTATTAGTTGGGCGGTCTTGGTCCAATGTTTTAACCTCTCTATGCCTCAACCACAAAATGGGATAATAGTAATGCCATACACTCTTGCATTCTTCAGACATTGTTATCGATAGGTAGAGGATAAACGGATGGATGGATGGATAAATGTTCAAATAAGTAGATGAATATTCATGTTGATGAATGAGTGGATTAACAGATAAATAAATTATTCGATGGGTTTATATTATCACCTAATTAATTAAGAAAAATGTTATTGCTTCACTACCAAAAGCCACCATCCATTCACACACTAAATAAAGTGACCCAACCTCAGGAAACAACCAAATAAGAGCAACATCTGAATCCCCAGGAATATCACAAAGGCTTCCTCTGAGCACCTGTTTTAACAAACACCCTTTCCTGAGAAGAAGAGAGGAAGGATGGGAGGAAAGGGAAGAGGAAGAAAGGGAAGAGGGTGGGAGAAGACAGCGGAAGAGGGGAGGAGAGGGCAGAAGAGAAGGGAAGAGGAGAGGGAAGTAAACAGGCACAAACACAGACATGACCTAAAGCCCAGCCTTCCCATCGAGTGCTTGAAAGTGCTGTCATTTCAGTCTAACCATCTCCCCTCACCTCCAGCCTCCCTGGAAGCAGTCTACAAGCCTGAGGTTTTGCCTTGCAGAAGGTGGTGAAGACAAGATCTGGAACTCCCAGCTACTCTGCCTTTATTTAATCTGTCATCTCAGTAGCACTCATAGGCAAGGGCAGCCTGGTGGAGAGATGCCCACGAGAGGGAGCCTCTCCCGAATCCTTCTCTTTATCTGTTAGGGGTCATCCTTCACCCACCTCAGATCACTCACCTGTGGCTAAAAGGCCTGGCCCACCTGGAAACCCAGATCCTCCTGCTGGGGCGCTATCTGGACCCCCAAATCTACGGCCCCTCCCCGGCTCAGCCACATCAGCTGAGTAATCTCCCCGCGCATTCTGACACACAGCTGCAAGAGATGAAGACTGTACTGTTGATAGATGAAACTTTGGATAAGATTACATGGTTTTGAATATCTTGATGACATATTTGTCTAAAAAGTCTTTTAGAGGACAGCCTAATATAAATGCACGGAAATGTTTCTAATGACTAGCATTTGTCTACAGACTTCGTTGGAGAAATTAGCATTCATGTGTCTCAGGATGTCATTTGCATTTGTATGTGGGGACCAACTTTTGAATAATCATTTCTTCCAGCCCAGAAGAGTTAACTGTTTACTCTGAACACAGGCTGGTTTCCTTCCAAGGCGATCTGGTTGGATGTGTGGTATCCAGAAATGGGTAATGATGTACTGGTCATATAGTCCACTGCTCCAGGACCACTAGACCCTTCTAAGTCATCCTCATATAGTACTTGCCTTAGCAAATATTTACTTGGCTTTCTTCTGGCATCATCCACCTACCTGGTGTTATCACCTCCCCTGGCCCAGCCAACCTAAGGTCTTGCTACAATCTCCAGACCCACTAGGTTAAAGTCTGAGGTCTATCTGGTTAAAAGTATACTTGCAATTCTCCCGATAATAACATAGATGCCATTAAAAACCCATGGAAAGCAGCTAGTTTATGGAGGTAGCATATATCCTATTTCCTGTGTGGTTTCTTAGAGGTCCATTGGCAGAAGTCCAGGGCAATTTTCCTGGTCCAATTTTGCATCACATAGGAGAAGAAGAAAAGCTCCAAATAATGCAGGGCAGAGCTAAGTTCTAACAAGGCTCTTGTGTGCTCTGTGATGTGTGGGAAATGAATTAACCTCTCTGGGTATCAGTTTTTCATCTATAATTTGAGGAGGCAATTCCACCTAACACCTAGAGTTTTAAAGATGAAGGGTGATCATGTATATGAAATGCCAGGGTTTGGCACAAAACAGACATGCCATAAATGTTACTTCCCTGTCTGACTCCTCGGCATTTGCAAGTGTTCTATCAGTAATGTGCCTGAAAGCAAGTTGGCAAACAGCAAAAAAAATGATGTGCTTGTTTCAGGGTAAGATTCATTTGGGAGAGTTTGTGGAGGGCATTTTTATTGCGAGGTAGCTAGACAACCGTGGGATTCCTTCGCTGTGTGATTTCTGGGTAGCTGGTGAAATTCTCCTGTGCATCTTCATTCTCCAAGGTCTTGTCCCATGTCGGAAGTAACAACCAGACTCTTCTGCCTAAGTGCCTTCCTCTGGAGGGAGTAGGCTGAAGTCCAGGTGAGGCCCACAGCATGGCTCTGCTCTAAGACCCAGCACCACAGAAGGAGTTTTCATTGCGTGAATGCTCAGTGAGTGAATCTGTGTGTGAGCGTGGAATCCTGATGGCACCACGCAGCCTCTTAAAATATGGAGCAGGAATGTTGATGCTCTCTCTTCCAAGAGATAAGTATCAATAATAAGAAGATGAATGGCAACAGCAACAATAATCGTACATTTCCAGAGCCCTCACTCCAGGCCAGACTTTAAGGTGAGGGCTAGACAGTGCCATCTAACTGAAACAGTACTGACCCACAGCTGTCACCTCCTGTTTCCTATCCCAAAGGACACTTGGATGTGAAATGGGAAGAGGGGGCTTGGAAACCCTAGGATTGTCAGTCAAGGATGCTAATACCCAGGCATCTCCATCACTGTTCCTTGCCCTCAGCATACCCTGTCTGTCTTGTTTTGGAGCGTGATACATTTCAGGTATCCACCCACTCTCTAGTATCTTCCCCAAATCCCCAGGTTTGGATGGAGAGGGGATTCTGTGCTTCCAAATGTGGGTGGATTCAGGCTTTTAGAGACTCCAAGAACTGGAAGATGAAAGATGGTCACCCTCCATGTAATTAAAAATAGAAACAATATCAGACTTAAGAGAAGTGAACAAAATCCAATGAAGTTCAGCTTTTCCCACGATAATGACTTTGATTTGTGTTTTAAGTTGCTGTCAACAGAGCTATTTGGAGTGGGGGGAGGGAGAAATGCTTTGCCGATATCTGAAGCCCAGATCTTTCTGCCTGTGACGCAACCTGGCACCGATTCTGGGGCGTCCTGCACTTCCCTGTATCACAGGCTACATGATGACTCACACTGGGATCTCTGGTTTGCTGGTGTCTGTCTGTCCACCTGTTTAACACCTCCTGGAGGGCAGGAAATGGTATGCCACGCAGAGCTTGACACATAGAAGGTGCCCAGTGAATGCTTATGAGATAAATGAACTGCTCCTGTAGAATGTCGTCTCAATTCGCTGGTGTGTGCCACACTAGAAACATCTCCTCAGAAACTGGTCTCTTTCTCTCTCTCCCTCTACCACTGTGTTAATATCTCAAATGATGCTATCTGGTGCCTTGTGTCTCCTGCCAGCACAACGCCTTCTCCCAAAAAGTCCCACCCTTTTTATGTCTGCAGAGGCAAGTTGGGAGAGGCAAAGCTGATCCTCCTTGAAGCTTGGATTTTTTTTCTATTATTATACCTTGAGAATATTTTTATGTACCTCTTGCCAAACCTGAAACTTGGTGGCGGAATTAACAGTGATCCTCTGAAAAGTGGAGCCTGAAGTGTCTCTGGGAGTGCGCCTGACCACTCCTAACAACGTATTTCCCAAGCAGCAAAAACCTACACCTAGTCCTTAGGGCAGGCGCAGCTCTGGAGAACGGCACAGAAGCTTCTGACATCACTTTTCACTGGTATTGTGAAAGAAACAAATTAACCCCGTGGATGTGGCTACTGTAACTTCTGTTTTGACTGAGTTGATTGGTCAATTAGGGCAAGTCAGTAAATGAATACACACATGTGTATCAACACACATAATACATATATATAATTGATATGCATATACATTTTCTCCTTCCTCTTGTAGATGTTTTGTTTTAAACATCTGCTGACTCTGCAAATCATGTGGTTCTTTGCTACACTACGATGAAAGACTTGAACTAGTTTCCTAAAAATGTATGAAAAGTGTCCCTTCATTCAACCCAAGTCGCTTAGCGAAATGTATGTTCTTACAGTTTCAATTATATCATTTATGGATGAAAAGAATACAGCGACAAAACTGGCCCTGAGCGTCTATCACCAAAGCATAACTATCCGGAGGATATTAAAGGAGAAATACACCATAGTGTATTTCTTATCTTTTGTCCTAGAGTGGAGACCTTGGGCTGGATGAGGAGGATAGTGGCAATCAGAGACCTCATTCAAAAGCAGAGCACCCCATGGCAAAAGGGCTTTGTCCTAAGTCCCACTTTCAAGTGCTCTGTGGAAGCTTCTGGAACATTCACTGGTGGGGATATTGAAACGGCGTAAAGGAGGGTGTGTTAACAACCTCTTTGCTCTCATGCAAATTTGTGTTGAATGTCTTTTGTTTGTCCCTCTCTCCAGATCTAACCTCTGCCTTTCTCCACCCAGCACTGTGCTCCGGGAGGCACATCTTTGTGATCAGCGGCCTCCCCAGGCCCTTTGGCCGGGTTTCCATTTGGGTCAGACCTACAAGAGACATTGGAAGGAGATCAGAAACTAGGGTGGGCTGCACTGTCAACTTAGCCAGCATTTTCTTTCTCTCTCTCATTCTCTCTCTTTCTCTCTCACTCTCTCTCAATTCCTCTCCTCTCATTTTCTCTCTGAATTTTGGACTCCCTCCCTTTCCTTACCTCCCCCAGCAGCAGGAGGTGGTTCAGGTGCTCTGAAAATGGTAGCCCTAGAAAATCACACTTTCCCTTAGGTTTTTCTTATACTTGAGGCTACCGTTTGTCAACATCCCCGTGATCAAAATGTTCCTCATATTACCCGGGGAACTCCTTCCTGTCAGGACACAAATGATACAAAATGTGTCGACCAAATAGAATCACAGGGAGTTGGTTCTCCTTGGGCGCCCTGGAGGTCCAAATGGAGTAGACTCTCTTTGTTGTTCTTCACGTCTCTCCTTGGACCCCATGTACCGAAGAACGTGAATGATCTTTCTACTCCTCCTGGGAGAGACAAAGCCAGGGTCATAAGCACCCTATCAGGCCTTGCTTCCCTCCATACCCAACCCACTTCCCTTGAACCCCTGCATCAGAGCTGAGCTGTGCAAAAGGGTGGAGCTCTGGACTAAGAGTCAGGAGGCTTGTAGGCAAAACCTGGTATAGCTCCTTTCCCACCCTTTCAATTTGGGTCACACACATGCTTTCTCCTAGGGGTCACTGGTCAAGTCAAACTGACAGCCCAAGCCTGGTTTCTCATCAGGCTGTCCAAGGATTTGAAGGATAGATGAAGACAATTTGAAACTTGCCATGCTCTAAATCAAGGCATGTGCTCTTGTTTGATTGGCATCCAGCCTCCTCAGCTAGACTAGGAGTTCCTTAGGTCAGGAATGGCTTGTGCCTAGTTCTCTGTTCATCCATAGGATCTACTCTAGGTCCATGCATTTGGGAGCTTATGATGTAGGCAAAGCGTTTCCACCAAAAAACAATTACTTTTCCAGATTGTACTATAGCCAGGAATAGTCATGTGACTCAGTTCTCACCAATAAAATATAAGCAGCTCAATGCTACCATCAATTTCTGCTCTTTTTTTTCTACTACTACCTGGAATGCAGACACGATGGCTGGAACTTTAACAGCCACACTGGGAAGGTAAGGTGATAAGCAAGAAGGAAAAGATATGACAATTGCTTAGATGCTAGCTTTGATATTATTAACCCAATGAACTAACACAAGCAGCCAAATACTTTTACGTGTGTGTGTGTGTGTGTGTGTGTGTGTGTGTGTGTGTGCTGGGGGGGAGGCATTAATCTTTATTTCTCTAAGCCACTGTTAATTGATTGTTGCTTGTAGCCATAGATGTTCTTATCCAACACAGTGAATAAGATGTTGAAATAACTTCATCTTCCCCAACATTCCATTTGCTTTGCAAGTTGAAATCTGTGTACCATAGACTGTTCTTTTAAGTGAGAGGCCTGCATTAGATTAATTCGAACCCAAGTTACCCCAATCATGCCTAAGACCCATAACTGCTTTCCATCCTTCTCAGTCACTCCTGGAGCTCCTTCAGAGCAGACGCCATGTTGGTATTTATATCCCTGGATATCCACATCACATTTTTCATACAACTGACATTCAATAAAAGACTGAGGCCCAAAGGAAAAAAATAGACTTCAGAAGTTCCAAAGAAAATATTAGCAGTAACTACCATTTATTGAGAGACTAACATATGCGAAACACTTTCTAATCACTATTTCAGACACACCATACCCCTAAAGAAATTTTAAAGAAGTTTAGCTGCAGGTATTGTAAGATTGGAGACCCCAAAAGGAAAGTCTGCAAAGCCTGGAGCTTTGTAAAGCCCTAGATCTTAGAGAAACAGGAACGTTCCAAGCTAGGAACTGTGCAATCAAAAGCAAGACAATCGCAGGCATGGGGTAAATAAGCAGAAAATGCAAGTTGCTGAGTTTTGCGAAAGAAAGCATACAAATTGGAGAGTTTTAGAGTAGTTTGGCCATATTTGTGGCCAAATTACTCTACAAACTCATAATTTGGCCAAGATCTTGAGGTTTATGAATGACACAGGGCACATGTGAAACTGTCCCCAACTCTGCTGGGATGTCTTCCCTGCTAGACACAAAATTCAGTGTAGAAGCCAGTTTGTTCTTCTTGTTTTAGCATCTGAAGATACCAGCAGACCCAGCCAGGTGTTGACCCTGCATTTAAGCTGACTGTGTTTAAACCTTCAAAGTATCTACTATTCAATCCATGAAGGGTTCAGAGGATGGTGGTTTGGGGCTATTGAGAAAGTGTCTCTTTCCACTCTCTAATTTGCATGCTGGATGTCTATTGAAAGTTGCTATGGTGATCCGTTTGACCAGAAGTTTCCGCTGAATCATCCCAACACATATATAAAAACATAAGTGTGGTTTGAGGACCCAGAGCCCAGCAGCCAGGGGAAATGTCTCCATTCTTCACTTGTGACTCACTCGTGGTCATGCGTAGGCCCAGCTGTGAGGAAGGTGAAGAAGGTGAAACCTCCGGGTCAGGTGTAGCTCCCAGGAGAGGTTTAGCCCAGCAGGACACAGTGAAATTGCCCCTGGGGAACTTGAAGACCTAAGAAGGAAATGAAATCCTGCACCTGGACAGTGCCTTGCCCCACTGGGTCCTTCTGCAGCTGTGGGTATTTTAAGTAAATGTCTTAGTTTGGAGACCCCAAAAGGAAAGTATGAATAAGCATGTATGTTCAGGTAGTTTATCTGGGGGTTGAACCAAGGAAGTAGAAGGGAAGGAGTGGCGATTCTAAGAGAGCAAGAAGGAAAAGTCAGTAAAAGGATGTGCTGTCCAGGTGGCTGCTGTGGGCAGAGATCTGTTTTAGGGACAGCTTCTAAAGGAACTGGTGACAAAACACAGTGACTTGGAGCAGGCTGACCAGAGTTCAAATCTTCTGTCTCCATATTGCAAGCCCTAGAGGCCTTGCTGCAGGCCCTGGCAAGTCTTAGCCTTGACACTGACTTCTGTATGCATAGAACTAGAGGAAAGAATTCTTTGTGAGGCATAAACAAAGGATGTACACAATGGAGCCCAATACAGATTCTGGTATGTCCTCAGTCAATTTAGGTTTCTTTCTATCTTCTGTTCTTGAAAGAGGTTCAGCTAAACACGATCTGCTATTCTTGGCTGTGGACCAGACACCATAGCTTATGGCTGAGTCGTTAATTTATATAACTAATGATTTAAACAGGACTCTCAAAAGATGCCCTTCATCTTCTCTTTTGAAGTGAACTGGATTTGGCATTTGTTGTTCTTTATGTGACATATGTACTATGTAACTAGGTGAACACACATATCGTTATCTTTCCAGAAAAACAAATGTAGATATGTCTACAGAGTTGCCTAATTAGTCCCTTATTTGCTACTTGGGAGACTTTTGGGGGATGCCCCTGGGTTTGAACAAGAATTCAGAGATGTCAAGGGAAAACATTCCAAGGCTGGCTGTTAACATGCTATTAAAAGAGAGATACTGTTTTTCAAATTGATGTAGATTTTTAAAAACTGTGCATCACATTACATTAGCAACAGTGTAGAAAATAGATGCAACTTTTTTACAAAATAACTTTGTCATATCAAATCCCTAAAATATTTATACCTTTTTGCCTTGCAGCCCAAAGTTTTCATATTTATCTTAGGGAAATGATCAGATACTCAGCAACTGTGTGTACGGATATGGATCAAAGCAGTTGGTGTGTCACTGAAAAACTGGAAAGGATCTCAATGGCCCCAAATAAGCAAAATAATCAAATACATTATTTTTATAATCACGTGATTAAATTTTATGTGTCCAATAAAGACATGCTTTCAAAGAGTAGTTAATGACTCAGAAAGGTATGGATTGGTATATCATGAAGTACAAAGTAAGATATAAAATGCCATATAGAAGTGGGATATAAATGGTACACTCAATTTGATCTCAGTTCTCTTAAAAATATTTTTAATTAGACATTTGCATATTTGTGTAAATACGTTTGTGTATGCATTCCAACAAATAACTTGAAAGAAAACACTATGGACAACCACTGTTTCTAAGTTATCATCACTCATATCTTTATTGTCCTTTTTGTACTTTCTAAATTTTCTGTAATAAACAAAAAGTATTGTCATAATCAGAAAAAGAAGTAATAAATTTGATTTAAAAAAAATGCCAAAGAAGGCAAATTTTAGAATCCTGGTCATTTTTCGTTAGCAAAATATTTCTTCAAAATGCAGTTGGATCTGCCCCCAAAATGTTAGGGTAGCTGCATTGTGGTTACAGGAAAACCCACTTTGCTGCATGACCTCTGACCCCAAGGAAGGAACAGTGAGGAACACAGCCAGGTGGATGTGGCATCAGAAGACCACGTGAAGGGTTGGTTAGTCTCCTGAAAACTCAGAGTGTGTGGTCCATTACAGTGCCTGCTGTCACTTCTGAACTTTGGGGATGTGTTTTTGACTGTGCAGAGAGGTTGAAAACTAGAATCTCCTAACCTCCTGACCTTCATATCTTTTCTAAATTCTCTCCTTTGATGGCACCTCCATTCCCACATTCCCTCCTTCTTCTCTTGTGGCCCCGAGTCTATGTTCTCCAGCTGGGACCTTTCTCAGGAACTCTAGTCCTGCATTCCCCACAGATCATAGAGCTTAGCTGACCAGGTGCCTTGTGAGTTATGGAGGTGACAGCAGGCACTGTCACCATAACAGAACTCTCCTCTATGGCCCAGATGCATTTCTTCTCCTGCCTTCTTTTTACATCAGTGAGAAAATTTTTCTTGAGTCATGGATGACTTTGAGAGTTTGAGGGAGTTCATGAGACCCTTGCAGTAGGTGTGTGTGCAAGATATCAGTTCATCTGGGGGCCCTTGAAGACCCTAACAGTATAAATCAAATGTATTACTTTTTTTCTAATTATGACAGTACTTTTTGTTTATTACAGAAAATTTAGAAAGTACGAAAAGGACAATAAATATATAAGTGATGATAACGGATCATTAACACTCTGAAGCAGGCTGCTTCAGACCAGCCTGCTTTCCACAGTAGCTGATAGAAACTGAGCACTTGTTGCATGCCAGGCACTGTGCAGGGCATAGTGTATGCATTATCTCATTAAACATTTGCCCCAACTGAGTTTTCAGCAAAGAAGCCAAGGTCTAGGGAGAGCATGTTCATTTGTCCAAAATAACACAGTTGGTTTCTAGCAGGCTGAATTTGAACCCTCATCTAACTTAGACCACTGAAACTCTCAACCACTCTACTTGTAGCACCTGTTTGATGCACACTACCCCACAACCAGAGATGTTCATTAAGTGTTTACCAATATCTCCAACTTCTCAGAAACTGGCCTGAAAAATATTCTTTCTCACACAACTGATTTCCAACCTAGGCATCCAAGTAGAGATGCCTCTGACTGCTAAATATTGATTTTATTTCTTGACCAAACAATATCATGATAATAGTTCCAGAAATTAAAACAGAAAAATGAATGGATAACAAGCTCACAATGCTTGCACCACCTGGGACTGGGTAAATTTTTTAGGGTTACCTACTGCTTGTCCATATAAATAGGGTTGCACCTTACTGAAAACTTTGAAATTTACTTGCAGCAAATTTTGAAATCTGAGCCAGCAGGGTTTCCACTCTTGAAGCCTCCCATGGTGCTTTGGAGTTAGTCAAAAGGAAGGCTGGGGACCTCTGAAAGCCACCCAGATGGCTGTTACCTCAGTACCTGACCCCCAGGTAGCATGACCATCCATGGGAACGAAGGAAAACATTTTTATAAAATTTCCTTCTGTAAATTAGCCATGAGTTGCAAAGGAAATTGCCAACAGTGTTTTGATGTTGCAAAGACTAAATGAGTTTAGACATTTAAAAAATATAATAATAATAATAATAATAATAATAATAATAATAAAAACCTGTGATTCCATCCTCACCTTGTTAATGGGAAACTACTTTGGTCATCATTCATTCATTTATTTGTCCAATCAGTTTGTCAGCTGCAATTCTGAGCGTTCAGTGTAGGCTACAGACCATCAAGGGTGCAAAGAACACAAGACGAATTTAGGCTTCGTCCTGTCCTCAATAAATTCCCGGACTAAACGGAGAGAGAAATGCTCAAACAAGTAATTACAGCCCGGGACTGTCAGTGTTTGGATAGATGTAAGTCAGGGAGGCGTCTGGGCAGGAAGGAAGCACATTCAGCTTCACCTAAGGAGTCAGAGAAAGATTCCCAGAGGAGGTGAGAGTGGAGCTGTGTCCTGAAGGCCATTGTGAAGTGCAGTTCACCAGAAGGACAAGCAGAAGGAACAACATGAAGATGCACAGAAGTGAGAGAAAGAAGGCACACCCTGGGATCTGCAAGGGTTCAAGGGGCTGGGAGCCATGTGCTGCAGAAGGGGAGCAAGAGTGCAGAGCCATTGGAGGTACTGGTGGGACCTGACTGTGAGCCTCCCTGTGTGCATGTTACGGGGTTTGGACTTGACCCTGAAGATGATGAGAGCTACAGATTTTAAGAGGGACTGAGGCAAGATAAGGTTTACATTTCACAACGTATTTTTGATTTTGTAAAATGTGAATTTACAACACATTTTACAAACATTTTTGGTTTTTGTTTCTGTTTTTTGTTTTGTTTTGTCTTGTTTTTGACCAGAAAAGCCACAGATGAGGGAAAATTTGGAGAGAGATATTGGAGGGATCAGACATGAGTTGAGAGGCAGTATCACTGGGTAAGAGATGAGAAAGAAGTCCACCACTTAAGAGGTGGCTGTGAACATCAAATAGACTTCAGAGCAAAGCACTGGGAGATTTAAAGGTGAGAAGAGAACTCTTCATTCATTCATTCATGCATTCTGCCATCTGACCAGGTCATTCAGGACTTGCTGTGTTCTAGGCATTGCACTAGGCACATGGGAAAAAATGGTGAGCAAGAAATATCCCTCCATATGGAGCTCACAGTCTCATGATGGAGACATCCACTGAGACAGCAAACGTTTTCTGTAAAGAAACAAATAGCAATTATTTTAAGCTTTATTTATCTTGTAGTCTTTGTTGCCACTACTACTGGTGTTCCTCTCCATTTTTTCCTCCTTCTTCTCCTTCTTCTTCTAAAAAAAAAAAAAAAAAAAAAAAAAAACCTTAAAGTATAAAAAAATGTTCTTGGCTCACAAGGTTGTACTAAAACAACATCAATAGTGCAAACAGGATTCAGGAAAATGACGATGGGAGGAGGTAGAGAGAATGTGCAAAGTCTCTGAGATGGGGGCAAGCATGAGAGGCAGAAGAAGAAAACTAGCAAGGCTGGAACAGACAGCTACATGGGTGTGGCTCAAACAGATGCTGGAGCCAGAGTCAGGGACTGGATTTTAAATGTAAGAAGAAAAGATAACAGAATGTGCATTCAAAATATAACAACCACCATTTTAAAATGTGGTCAGCTAAGGATACAGGGAAGATAAAGCAAAAGGAAATAGGAGGTGAAAGAAACTAGGACGACTGGGAAAACATAAGCACACAGAAAAGCAAGCAGAGAGATTGATGCAGAGTGGGAGAAATGACCACCCTCCCCACCTTCTGGGGTCCTTATGGCGATTCAAGAAGGTGATGTAATTAAATTGTTTACAGCAGTGGCAGGCATTAGTAGATGCTCTATAACAGCCAACTATTAGAACAAATGCATTGTAAAATCCAAAGTGGGTTCTAAAAAGACTTTTGTGGAATGGGTGAGTGAGTAGAATGGGGAGCCAATGTATGAATGAATAAGCAACAGAAAAAAACATTCAGCAATGAAATTTCCTGTTTTGGAGGGCAGAGGAAATAATCGAGGGACATCTCCAACAGCGAGGGGCCATTCTGATATGAATTCCATCAATCCACATGAAGTGAGGATTCAATTAATACAGCTACTAAATAAGTTTTCATCCTGCAGTGTGAGGGCACCTAGGGCACGTCATCTGAGCCTGGCTTCTCTGCTCGGGAGTACATCCAACGCCAAGACCCCAGGCAGTCTGGCTGGCAATTAGAGCCAAAAAAGCAAAATTCTGTCTCTAAGCACTTTCTCCCCTTAAGCTTCAAATTGTTCTTAGGATCTTTGTGTTTCTCCAACACAGGATCTGTCCTAAATACCCAGCTCCCTTCCCAATGTGGGAGGGGACAAGAGGTGGACACCAGCATGGATCCTGACAGGAAGGAGTTTGGTGATTCTGCCCTTAAAGGCTCCAGTGTTTAAAATCCTAACAGTCATCTGAATGTCGTCGCGCCAGTATATCAAGCAGTTCCCATACCTGCAAAACAACCCAGGCACCAAAGAGAAACAGAACTAAGGTGGACACTGGAGTCTGATGGATGGAGGCATGCCTGGAAAACTCAGAAGAACCCCTGGATTCCAGACCCCCCTCCAAAGGGCTTATATAACTTCCTGAAAACGCTTTAGCGTTGGGCTTTAATTAAACATTTAATATGCATCATGCAAATTTATTGATTCTGACAAGAAGGAAAAGATGAATCTCGTACTTAGACATATCCAGCTAAGATCGCTCATATTTTCACGGGATTTATTAACGGAGCCTCCAACCCCACTTCCGAAGTTTGAACAGCACTGCAGGAGCCGAGGAGCACCATGGATCTGGAAAGTCACTGGCTCAGTGCAACTGTGTTCATTTCTGCTTCTCAGGTTGAGTCCTAAGGCCGGATGGGGAGAGGTACAAGCTGCTGAAATGAACATGAAATACTTGAAAATGGCCCCCGTTTGTCATAGGGTCTCTTTCTGTTCACCCTTCCTGTTGCTCTGATTGCCGTGAAGTTCTGATCCTGGGAATGGATGCCCCAAGGAGCCCAGAAAAACACTTTGAGGAAATGGGTCCTTAAAGGGGAACATCTCACCACCTGCCTGACCCAGTGTGGTTGGGAATCTCATTCAGTTCATAGTAAATGACCAAAATTCTGGAAGAACAGGGAATCTGATAGACTAAATCCTCTCATTAACTACAAATTAATCATAAAACCCTTTTGTATGTTTGACTATACTGTTAAAATTCCTTCTAAATTAATATTGGTCTCATTTCCCAACTTATGAAAGGGTAATCAGACACAAGTCTCTCTCCGGTGAGCAGGGATTGGAAAATGCCCTGGGCTATTCTAACACCAATATTCATTGGACAAGACAATAGCTGTAGAGCAGTGGTTCTCAATTGGGTGATTTTGTCCCCCAAGGACATTTGGCAATGTCTAAACACATTGTTGGTTGTCACTACATGTGGAGAGTGGTTGCTAATCACAGGGTAGAGGTCAGAGATGCTGCTGAAGACCCTACAATTTACAGAACAGCCCCCCCACCACAAACAATCATCCAGCTTTAACGTCAACGGTGCTAAGGTTGAGAAACTGACATACAGAGGTAGAAGAGGGTCTATAATATATTAGCTAATCATCTAGAACAAAGATTAAAAACAAGCCAAAAACCCTCTGATATAAGAATCTGGGAGGGACTCTGCTATCAAACAGTTCTGTGGCCTTGAGCAGGTTAATACGCTGAGCATATTGAATTCAATTCATTCACTCATTCATTTAACCAGCTTTTTGAAAGAAAATATTTGATATGCACAAGGGTTTAATGCAGGAAAGAGGCAATGTCCAAAGAAGACCAGAGTGACTGAAAAATAATCAGAATGGAGGGCAAAGCAGAGGACTTCTGGACCTTGTAGATCCCAGTGAGAAGCTGAGCTTCTATTCCAGGTGTGATGAATAATTTCAGACAGTGAGTCACGTGACCCAGTTTATGTTTTAATGCCAGCTTACTAGACAGTACCATCCTCTTCTTATTCACCATGTAAGCTCTGAAAGTGTCTGTTGAGTGAGAGACTCTGTTCCCTGCTGCTGTGGTGAAAAGACTTGACCAGAAGGAGAGGACAACACCGGAGGCAAAGAGAACAATCAAAAGGCTATTGCATGGTCTCTAGGCAAATATGGAAAAGACAGAAGACAATCAACCCATTTCTCAGATGATTAAACATAGAGTTACCATGTGACCCAGCAATTCTGCTCCCAGCTATACCCAAGAGGAATGGAAATACACCCCCACACAAAAGCTCATATATGAATTTTCATAGCAGCATCAAAACAGCCAAATGGTATAAACAACCCAACTGTCCATCCACAGATAAATGGATAAACAAAATATGCTGCATCTATACAATTGAATATTATTGGGTCACAAAACGAAATAAAGTTCCATTGTAAGTTACAACATGAATGAACCTCAAAAACATGATAAACATAATGTTAAGTGAAATAGGCCAGTCACAAAGGACTGCATATTGCATGATTCATTTATAGAAAAGAATTGACGACATGTATTTATCCATTTATATACTTACTTAGGGATTTGAATGGATGGAAGATAAGATACCATCCCTGTTTTCATTTATAGGAAAAGTCCTGAGCTGGCATATCTCCAGAGACACAAATCAGATTGGTGGTTGCCCACGGTCAGGAAGAAGGTGAAACGGGAATAACTGCTAATCAGCAGGGGGATTTGGGTGGGGGTGATAGAAATGCTCTGGGTTTCCATAGTGCTGGTGGCTGCACAACCCTGTGAATATGTTTTTGAAAAGTGAATTGTATCCTTAGGACAAAAGAATTGTATAGTATCTGAATTTTATCTCAACAAAGTTGTTTTTTAAAAAGATGGTGCATGCACTAAGATGGGTAAAACTACACTCAGGGTGTAACCCGCAGAGCTTAGGGGCTGGTAGGATGAGAGAGGAGGGAAAGAGCAATGGAGACCACCTGCCTAGTTTCTCCATGATGCGGCTGTCCTTACTCTTGACAACTATATTTGGTATCACTTGCATGCATGATGACTTTTTTCAAAATCTGCCTCTTTCTTCGAATTGAAGTGTAAGGGGGAAAAGGCTTATGGATGGCTTCCTTAGAAAAATCAAAAAACTTTCTTTTTGATGAGCTTTTTGACTCCAAATTGCCAGAAGACTGTGACCTTTAACCCCAGGAATGCTGATGGAGCAAGCTCAGGTCTACAAAGCATTGAACGTTCGATGGGTTTTGCACAGAAAGGATGAGTACAACTTAAGGTTGATGGCTTCCCCAGGCAGTATTTAATGCATGGAGAGAGAATCATGGTCTTTCCTTGATGTAGACACTTTTATTAGCTTTTTATACCCATACAAGTGTGACTTCTGGTAAAGTCAGTCAAAAACAAAACGAACATTCTTTTATGCAGATAAGAAATGAAGATGGAGGGAAAAAAGACCCAGGAACACATAATTCATTAGCATTAGATATCAAGTTTTCCTTGTGTCATTTTTTGGGGGAGGTGGCACTTTAATCTGGTTTAAAGTATACTGACAAATAATGAACATGCTTCTGTTCTCATAAGAGTTTTCAAGGCTGGAGCAGAAGTCGACCTTCCTCATTGAAATGTGGGGCAAGGAAATCTCCCTGTTGGCCTTAAGGGCCACCCGAGAAACACATCCTATTATACTCACAACAATATCTAATTTCCAAAGTAATTGACTACATGTATTTATCCATTTATATACTTATTTGGGGATTTGAATGGATAGAGGATAAGATACTATCCCTGTCTTCAAAGAGCTCACAGATGTACGACAGAGGTAAGACAAATAGGCAATGGTAAACTCTGTAAAAGAAGTACTCAAAGGGTAGTGTGGGAAGCATGAGTTCATTCAGAACTAGGCATATTAGAGAAGTGTCTCTGAAGAAATTATGTGAGTTAGAATGCTCTTAGCTGCAAGCAACAAAACACACAGCTTGCAAAATGAAATATTTATCTTACTCAGAGATTTGTAGGTGAGGGGAGATTCTAGATTGGATGCCCTGGCTGAATACTGTCTTCAAGGACCCGTCAGTTCCTGTTACCCTGCTGGGCCATATTCAGTAGATCATCTTCTGACCCTTGGGGTTCTACCAAAGGGGTGCAAGGTGTGGCTGTCACTGAATAGCAATGTGTACTATTAACTACCTTTATTAAGATGTCAGTGGCTCTTATAGGATGCTCATATAAACTATGCATTGGGACTACTGGAAAGTACAATTACTGACTTGGGTCATTATTTCCTTTTCTTCTCTTGCAACAGCATCTACAGTCTGCACTAGAATTACAGAACCTGAAGTTATTCTCTTGGGATTTCACAAGGCTTGGGTTAGCCCTCAAGTCAGATCATTCAGAGCCAAGTGGTTTTGGTGGCTCTGGGCCGTGAACCAGACCCCTCCACTGGCCCTGGCTTCCCATCAGAGGAGACAGAGAGGAGGCAGGTTTTGTTTTCCAAGCCTGCACCGCCGCCCTCGCACTGTGCAGTCATTTTGGCTCCTTGGCGTAGGAGGATGCTCACCGCAAGCTGGTCTGAGCCCCAGGCTCCTCACCCCACAATACTCCCCCACAGTCCACAGCCCCCTGGGTGACTTGACGCCTGGGGAGTCTTCATGGTTCAGGCTGTGCTTCGCAGATGTTCCTCTTTTCCAGGCCCTGGTTCTCCCATCTCCTTGGCAGCTGGCCCATCATGGTTGCCCAACAGTGGATCTGTGCTTTGTACCTCCCTGCTCGAGCAAAGATAGGGTGCATGCATCAAATAGGAACTCAAAGCCATGGTCTCCCCTGCCATCCCGGAGCCCCTCCCAGCTTCCTGGTTGCTGGCTGGAGACCACAGCTGCGCTTAGAGGCCCAGAGGAGCTAGCTGCCAAGCCATTCCATCTGAAATACCAACTTGTGACCAGCAAACTGAACAAATTTAATACAGAAGTCACCGAGAGAGAATAAATAGGGAACCCTGTGGTCTATGTCATCTTTACCGGGCAACTTTTCCATTACTCTCAGACTTCAACCCAATTAGAACCTGGCTAATTAGTTTCATACACTGCACAACAGTTGGAGAAAAAGGTCACTTTGGTACATAATTTTCTTTCTCTTTCTAAGCCACAGAACTTCCTGCAAGGAACAAGCATTAACCTCCATTTCTCAGAAGCAAAACAAGCCAAGTCCCACATTTCTATGAATTCTCTCAGTGAGCCAATGATTAGTAATAATTGCAGTAGCTGTATCTATTTATTGAGTACAGGTGTCTGACTCTACAGATCTCGCCTGCCATGGAGACCCCCCGAAACATGGGAGGCTCTTTCTTATATAACTAACCTATGTCCCATTGAGAATAAGGAAGACAGGTAATGCACTCTCACAGAATATAGGCAGAGGTCAGGAATGCAGAGAGCTTGCCCTGGCC
Source organism: Piliocolobus tephrosceles (assembly GCF_002776525.5). Lineage (NCBI taxonomy): Eukaryota > Metazoa > Chordata > Mammalia > Primates > Cercopithecidae > Piliocolobus > Piliocolobus tephrosceles. The sequence goes on along the minus strand of NC_045450.1, from coordinate 64,343,451 downwards.
CTACCAAGCACATCAGAGCTTTGGCAAGACTTTTTCTTTCTCAGTGGAGATCTCCAAGCACTATATAAAATAATGAGTAGCTATAACAATAAAGTATATGTTGGTGGATGATTTAATTTAAACTAAGTATTTCTGTAACAAGAAAGATACTCCGGCAAGTATGTTGAGGCCTCCCACCACAAAAAAAAAAAAAAAAAAAAAAAAAACCACAAGCATCACTTGCTGGCTACCATGTGCTAGGCAGCCTGTGAGGCGCTGCCAACATGCTTGCTCATAAAAATGGCTTCAAAAGATACGGGTAGGATTGCAGATTTTTAGGATGGAAGTTCAGTGTTCCTTGACGTACCCTAGATGAAAAAAGAGAAGCTTACAGAGTTAACAATTCTCCCCAAATCCTTTGAAGTTTAGATCCATTAGAGAGACTCATAATATCTGAGGGTTAGTTAAGACAAGACCTCAGAACTGACTCCCTTCACACAATAAGAACAGCCCAATCCCTGACTATGTTGGCAGGAATTATTCCTCAACCCAGTATGTTATGTAAGGATTTATGCACTTAACTCCAATCTTAACCACTTCATCTGAACTTCAGAACACAGCTCATTACCCTGATCAGCTCTGCTGCAATTCCTCCTACCCATCTCAGTGTCCCTGCTCTCTGTGCCTAGGAGACAGCAGCAGGGGCACACTTTTAAACACCGGCCTTATTTTCTCCTGAATCTTTGCTCCTGCTCTTTCTTTTTTTTTTTTTTTTTTTTTTTTTTTTTTTTTTTGAGACGGAGTCTCGCTCTGTGGCCCGGGCTGGAGTGCAGTGGCCGGATCTCAGCTCACTGCAAGCTCCGCCTCCCGGGTTCACGCCATTCTCCTGCCTCAGCCTCCCGAGTGGCTGGGACTACAGGCGCCCGCCACCTCGCCCGGCTAGTTTTTTGTATTTTTTAGTAGAGACGGGGTTTCACCGTGTTAGCCAGGATGGTCTCGATCTCCTGACCTCGTGATCCGCCCGTCTCGGCCTCCCAAAGTGCTGGGATTACAGGCTTGAGCCACCGCGCCCGGCCGCTCCTGCTCTTTCTTTGGTTCAGTGTGCCTTCTCCCTTCTTGACTTCTGGTTCCACAACCTACGAACCCTGTCTAAAAGCTGTATAGACAAGCATTTTGCAATAGGGACACTTTCAGTTATGACATATCCCTGTATTTGAAGAAACTGGGTGACCAGCCAGTCAGATTTTATTTCTAATATCTGAAGGAGATCCCCATGGTGCAGAATGATGGGAATGTTCATTGGAAGCTCACCTGACACACTCTGTTTCAGGTGAGCACATGGGTCCCCCAACTGGCTCAGGATACACCTTTAGACCTTGAAGAGAGTATTCAGTTCCATGCAAATGAGTTGGTTACGCAACAACAGGGAGACGAATGAGAATGAGAACATGGACCCAACTCCTATCTGTGAGATGTGTTCCAGCACCATGAGGCCTTGTGAACGCTTAGTGAAGTGGTTAGGAGAAACTGTATTCTTTCTCATGTGAAACCGAATAATCATAGTGCGTTCCATACATGCTACAAGGCCCTAGAGATCTGAACAGATACCAGTGAAGAAAATATATATATACACACACATATATGATGTGTGAAAAATAATTATGCATGTGTGAGATTCATATATAGTATGAATAAAACATTTTTGTATTATTTCTGGAAAACACAGACATAAAAAATTAAGTGCTGGTTAAGGGTCAGCATTGACTCCCTTCACGCAATAAGAACAGCCCAATCCCTGAATAAATTGGCATGAATTATTCCTCAGCCCTATACATTATGTAAGGATATATGTACGTAACTCCAGCCTTAACTACTCCATCCCAGTGAACTTCAGAACACAGCCCGGCACCCTGATCTGTTATTTCAGATGAGCACATGGGTCCCTCAACTAGCTCAAGATACACCTTTAGACCCTGAAGAGAGTATTCAATTCCATGCAAATGAGTTGATTCTCATGAAACAACAGGGAGACCAATGAGAATGAGAGTATGGACCCAATTCCTATCTGTGAGATGTGTTCCAGCACCATGAGGCCTTGTGAAAGTTTAGTGACGTGGTAGAGGGTTGAGGGTCATCTCCACAATGACAGCTTAACTCTCCGTTCAGATACTCGTTTGTTTCCTACTTAATGCAGAAAGAAAATAACAAATAACATTGGTTCTTGTTGTCACCAATAGGCTGCTCCACATATATTCTAAGCGGTCTATGTGTCTAAGAAGCAAAAACATGTTGGTGTCTGGAAGATATTGCAGAGAAGCTCAAAAAGCCACCTTTGTCTTAGTGTCCTTTTACATGTTCTCTGAGACTAGTAAAAAAAATGCTGTTGGACTATGTACATAAAAATGGATGGATAGATGGATGAATATATGGAATGATAGATGGATGAATAAGAGGATTTTTTAAATCCCTGTATCCTCCAGACTATTACAAAGCCTGACCTACAACAAGCTTCTAATAAGTGAAGAACAGACATGTAGCTCTCATATCTTAATAATAGGTCAGCTGGTCACTGGCCTTTCAAGACCTGGGCTTGGAGGAAACTCAACAGCATCTGACACATGTTGGTATCTGTTCATTCGTCAAAACCTAGAGATTCTGATGTCTCATGCATGGCTTCATGTGTCTCATGAGAGCATGAACATTATATGGGGTAATTTTAAGAGCATTGCTACTGTAAGATATTTTCGGAAAACTCTGCCACTAGTAGGTTGAAATTCAGGAGTGGGGCTAGCAACCAATGAAAGCAAGCCTTCTTCCTTTCAAGTCTGTCGTGAGATGGTCTAGAGAAGAAAAATCCTGATACTCTGTCTGAGCACCCAAATTCCTTGCTCAAGTCACTCTCCCCTGCAGGCCTGATATATCCCCATGTCCTGAATCATTGCCAGATACAAGGGAGGCTGACCTCTGACCAGGTGAAGCCTCACACAGGTAAAGTATGTGATGAAGTCTCAATTTCCAAATACATTAACCTCAGAGTCCCCATACACATGGAACGATGATACAAAAGGAACCACACTGAGACCACAAAACACAAGTCTGGTGTTTGTGCAACAGAAATCTGTTCCCTCTGGGGGTGGCATGAGTAGGTGGTTTTTAAAGGTAATACAAAGCCGTAGTTATCACCAGGATCTTCACAGTCCTATAGAGGAAAAAGTCCTGCAACGTTGTGTCTTCTTAGTGCTTTGTGCCTTGGAATGTTTTTCTCTCCTTCTCAGCCAAATCTTTTCTAGAAAGTATCCCGGATTGCCTACTCTTTTTCTCTGGTAGAATTTTAATTGATTTCACAGGTATTTATAGGACCCCTATGAGCCAGGTGCTGGTTTGTGTTTGCTGGAACCAAGACAGAGATTAAACATAAGGCTTCTACTTCAAAAGAGTCACAGAATCATGAGAGAAATAGGTAAGTAAGAAAACAGTGACAAAAGGGTGGCACAAGGAAGCCTTGTGATGGAAATGCCATGTATCTTGACTGTGAAAATGCTGATTGTGATCACAGGAATCTACACGTGATAAGACTGCACAGCATGAAATCATACACACATAAGTGCAAGTAAAACTGGTAAAATCTGTGTAAGGTGGGTGCATCATAACAACATCAATTTCCTGGTTGTGCTATTGTACTCATTTTGCAAAATGTCAATGCTGGGAGAGAATGGGTGAAGGGTACACAGGATCCATCTGTATTATTCCTTACAACTGCACGTGAATCTACAATTACTCCAAAATTCAAAAAATTAAAATACATATATAATTACAATGTACCATCACCAATGCCATGCCAGTGGGCCCTGAGAGCAGAGTGGAGATACATTGTCCCACTTGGATGAGAAAGTAGTAGTCAAAGAAGGGCCTCTCAAGGAAGGAGAGAAGTCTCAGCTATCAGTGTGAATCAGCTAGGCTGAAAACGTGGGGAGGAGGAAAGGACACACCAGGCTGCAGGCAGCCCCGACCCACAGGCACTGTGGCTGCGTTGATAGTATGACCCTTGAGGCAGGTGAAAAGTGCAGTGTGGACAGTGTCCCCAGCCCTGCCGCAGCAAGCCAGCTCTCCCACCATTCTGCTGCTACCTCCTTGGGTTCAGACCACTCCTTTTAGACCTAAAAGAAGGCCTGTTTTCATCTACAACAGAACTCCCTTCTGCCCCCTCCCTTTTACAGGTCATTTGTTTGTTGAAGAAACCAAAACATTTGTCTTAGAGAAGTTCCCAAATTATCCATTTGAATTATAGTTTCATAACAGGGTCTGCATCATTTCTCTATCGCCTGCATTTCCTGTAAGTTGGCAGTCTTATTATTATCATTGCCACCATCATCATCACTATTACATGACTACCCAAATCATCCCAATGTTATTGGAAAGGTAAAAACCTAGGCAATAGAGTGATAGCTTCTAGAAGTCTCATTTCTCTTTCAAATAACTTTAAACCAAACCTTTCCTCCCCGTGACATAGAAAATGGACAGCAAACTCACATTGGTGCTCAAGTTTAGAAAGAGACTCTAGTACAAAGAGTATGCGCAGACTTGTGCAATGACCAGCACTGTAATTGCATTCAGCTCAGAGAGCTTTTGGAAACAGACCTTTCTGACGGTAACTTCCAATACAGTTGGTGGGTGTTACATTAATGACTAGACTCTTAGTCACCTCAAGGGAATGAAAATCAGATGACACCAGGATGGTGGAGGGAAGGGAGATATTAGCAATTCTGATTACAGATATGAATGTAATTTCAGGGGCGTTTTATAATTGCTTTTATGCCTTGATTAAGTGCCTCACGTAATACCGGGCTACAAGATGGGAGGCTGGAGAGACACGAGGAAACCCAAGGTTATTTACTAGCCTTAATGCCAGCGCCCTGAGAATGCCAAAGAGGGCATATGTTTGATCATCAAATGCAGCACAAAATCTTTACTTCTCAGCTTGCGCTCTGTGCTTTAACACTCACAAACAACCTCCAAACACACCGCCGCTTAGGTGTGTAGCGAATCCAATTTACAGATAGTGACAGAAATTCCCAAAGAATTAAGGGCATTTTCTAAAAAGGTTAAGGATTGGGGGTGTGGGGGGCTGGTAATAAGTTCAAAAGCTCTGTATCATCTGCATTTACCATCTCATTCCTATTCCACCTGTCTGTAAAACAGACTTGCTCAGATCTTTTTCACCAGTGGAAAGGTTTTGGAAACAGTCCTTTCCAATAATGTCTGTCCAGTAAGATAGTCTTAAGGACACAGGTTCAGCCTAACATCTTTAAACACCCACCGCCACTGGAAACGAGAGAACTAAACTTCTAGGAATTACAGTTTACCTGATTTTTCCTTGAACTTCATTCTTTAACAATTTGCTATTCTTGTGAAACCAAAACAAACAAGATTGTTATAATAATGATGTTGCCATGACAGAAGCAAGCTTCTTGGATCTAAGGATTCATACTATGCACATAAAATGAGTCACTTGGTCAGCTGGTCAGCATGCACTCAACAGCTCCCTAAGACACACTCACAACAGATGTTTTACTGACAGATACAAAGATGGACCATTTACCAGTGTTTGGCATGATACCATATGATATAATACAATATATGTTACTATATTTTATAGTAATATACTCTTATATGATACTATACTTTATCATATTACATTACATCGTAATATATGTTAGTTATCTATTTTGTTACCTTCGTTTCTTGACTGGCTCCCTCCTACACTACATAATAAAGAAAAGTAGTTGCGCGTGCAAACTTTGCAGCCATGCCTGGATTTACATCTTGTACCACACCTGCCGTGTGGCCTTGGAAAAGCCCTCTAAGGTGTGCCTAAAGGGAAGCTAAGGGGGTACCTTAGCATCATCGTCTGTCAAATGTAAATAACAGCAGCACATATCTGATACCGTTGCTGTGACAATCTGATAAGTTAAAACTAAGGGCAAGGCCCAGGTGAGTATCATGTCTGAGTTGGCTACTAGTAATGCTGCCATTTAATGGCGGGTTCCTCAGTGTCGCCCTGGGTGATGGCTTTTCCATCACACTCAGACAGACTCAGAGAATTCTCCAGGCCCCTGTGCCATACCATTTCTGAACCCACGTCTGAGCCAATTAGATATTTCATCTCTTTGCCACAGGGGTTGGCTCAGGGGTGGGCATATAAGCAGTCAAATGAACTAGACCCATGCAACCCAAACCGTGACTTTGAGTGCTCTACTGGGGCCTCCAACTGGCTCCCATGAACTCAGCATAGGAAGATTAAAGGCTGGAACTACTACAATTATCACATTCTCATGCAGAGCCCTGGTCTGGAGTCCACACAGATGGAAGGAAGCCAGTTCCAGTGACACTATATGACCCCTGACCCCAACTAGCTCTGTCCCTAGACCTCTTGGCCATGCGAACCAATGAGAATCCTTTTTGCTTAAACAAATTCAAGTCAAGCGTTGTTCATTTGCAACCCAAAGATCATTTGCAATCCAAAGAGGCTGAATTGCCATTCCATTATACAGATGAAGATAACGAGACTCAAAAAGCACATCAAGAACTCTTCTAAGATCACACAATCAGCAAGGTGATACCCTACCTAATGGATACATTGTGAGGCTCCCAAAGAGAGGTGGAACTACAACCATGAGGATACAGGAATGCAAGGTAGGAGCCCAAGAGGGCTTCTGGAGCTGGGGGCTTAGTATTAGCATCAAACTTTTACTAATGGATGCCAGACACTCTGCTCAGAGCTTCAGGTGCAACGTCACATCACATATGAGCTGTGCCTTGAAGAATGGGCATGATTTGTGCATGTGGAAATGAGGGTGGGCCTTGCATTCTTATCTGAAGCTTACAAAATAGTGTCTGTGCACCTTGAAGTCCTGGGAAAAGCAGCTGTGACTCAAAGCTACACCAGAGCTCTCTCCAGCAGCAGCAGGCAGTGCTGGAATAGGATGCCCCACTTACACTTAGCCACTTAATCTTAAGCCTTCCTTCCTCCAAAAACCCATCCCAGCAAGATTTGACTGCAGATCACTTCAGTTTCAGAGCTCGTATATCTCAAGCATGTTGTCTACTCAATTCCGGCTAAGGGATATAGGCTAATGAGTGAGCAAGATAAGCGTCCTGGTAATTGAAGGATGGGCCAGTCAGACTAGTGAGAGGCGAAGGTAAGAAGTGCCGTGTTGCAACACAGCAGCCAGCCACCCTGCCCCTTTCAAAGTCATGTTTTCTGGGACATTTGGCAGGACATTCTGTGTAGGTTCGAGCTTTAAAAAAAGAAGCAAGGAATCAGACAGTATGGTCATTTCCACTGAAGAAACATTTATGGAGCACTTACTGTATGCTGAGCTCTGTAGTAGGCGAAGGAGATGGAGAGAAGAGACGCGGTGTCCCTGTCTTTAAGCAGTTCACAGGTGGGTACTAACTCTCGGGGCACTGTGAGGACTCAGACGCAAACCAGCAGAGAGAGTGGGCAGCTGGCCTGGCTTGAGGGCCTGTGGGCAAAGAGAACACAATTAAGACTTTTAAGAGGAAACCCAAGACCTGAAGAACAGTCAAAATTAGCCAGAAAATAAAACAGAGGGCAGGGGAAGTGGGAAGAGGGAGCAAAATCCCTCCTTACAAGGGGAGCAAAATCGTGCAGAGACTTAGGAGAGGAGAGAAAGAGGCCAGGTTATGAGGTAAATACAACTTTAAGGCAGGAGCAGAGCAGACAGAAGAGGGGAAAGCATTCTATTTCTCAAGTTCCTAGTATGCCCTGGCCCCGTACTGTGAAATGACATGTATAGAGTGTGGGCAGAGTCCCTGGCACATGTTAACAGAGCCTGCTCTTTTGAGCATTCACTCGGGGCAGGCACCTTGCCAAACGCTTGGTATACATGCTCATCATTATCACAAAATCCCTGTCTACCTGTCACTAAGAAAAAGACGGGTTCAGAGAGGTCAGCTAATTTGCCTAAGGTCTTACACTTGGGGCAGAGCAGGATTCACATCCTCATTTTGGCACCAGGCACCTCCAGGGTATGTCTCCCTGCCCAGTGATCCTCCTCACTGCGCTGCCACCAAAGGCTCTAAACAATGTCAATGTAAAACAACAGCATCCTCTGGCCTGGAGATGCAGGAGGGGTTGGTTGTGCCATTCTGACCCTGCCTTGCTGTATCTATTGTTTTGACCTTGAAGATGTTCTAAAGTTACCACCATGACCCATCAATGCTCCATGACAGCCCGACATGCCAGCTTCCGTCTCTCTATGGGAGTCTGGTCCCTAGTTATATCTACCCTATATTCAGCCTCAAATGGCTAGGAACATTCCTCCCATGCAAGCAGGTTTGTTTTAACTGCTTCACGCAGTTCAGTCCGTTTGGAGCCTGAAAAATGAGTTGAAGGAAGAGAGTGAAAGACTTTGCGGAGGTCAGAGGATGAGTCAGAGGAAGACCTGGGTGCTGACCTCAGATGCTGTGTCTCCTGGTCGGTCCCTCTTCCCCAACCCAAACTGCCTGAGCTCACATCAGTGTGACAGCAACCAAGCCTAGCCCCTCATCAGCAGCTTCAAGCTGAGCTGAGAGTCAACTTGAGTCAGTGATATTTCCCTGACGGGTCTCCATCACTCCTTCCAATCTCTGAGGATCCCAGGCTGGGTCTGCTTGAAACAGCCAGAGCCATGCTTCCTCAGGCAGGACACAGACAACAGGTCATAAACCACTTCGGGGCTGGTTCCTTCTCTCATTCCCAGATTTCTCTGAAAGGGGTCGAGGTGGGATCCTGGAACAGGAGATTCTGCAACAGCCTGCATACTTACATCACTGAGGGACTACTTGTAGCTCAAAGGTGGACACTGAAACTCTGAACTCTTCTGTTGAAGAAAATGCCTCTGAGCTCCCTGGCTTCAAAATTGGCGTCAGGAAATGGCAGGGAAGTTGGTGATCTAAACCAGAGATAAAACAGGGAGGAAAGAGCTGATCTCAAATATGTTTTTATGTATACACACACACAGCTCTTCCGCTTAGCTTTTCTGGGTTACATCTATTTTTTATTAGTCTCTGAGATCCCAACTTTGGACAACTACTATGTATTTTGACAGGGCAAAGGTTTACAAAGACAAAGGCAGGTGTGAAATGTGACACAATTATCTAGTCATCTGTCTTCTACAACAGAAAGATTTGCCTACACCATAAAAAAGTGAAGTTATTCCAGCTTGGCCAATATGTTGAAACCTCATCTCTACTAAAATATATTTTTTTTAAAAAATTCAGGTATGGTGGTGGGTGCCTGTAGTCCCAGCTACTCAGGAGGCTGAGGCAAGAGAATCGCTTGAACTCAGCAGGCGGAGGTTGCAGTGAGCCAAGATCGCACCACTGCACTCCAGTCTGGGCAACAGAGCAAGACTCTGTCTCAAAAAAAAAAAAAAAAAAAAAAAGTGAAGTTATTTTAGAATTCATTAGAAAGATATATGTAGGACTTTCAGATGGGGTCATTTAGTTTAAAATAACCCCAATTACCAATTAGGCAGAGTCCATTTAAAATGTCCATTAGGGGACTTGAATGATTTCGTGGTTCACTTTGTGTAATTATTGGGAGTTCGGAGGGACAGTCTGCACTGAGATGACACAGGTCTTTGTCCCTTCCAATGTTGTTAGCAGCAACTCAGGGGAAGAGCAGGAAATTCAGAAAACCTCCAACTATTTATGAGCTCCTCTGTGGCCCACACCATAGGAAACACTCCAGAGGCACAATCTTTAATCCTGACAATACCCAATTTGCAGATGACAGACCTGGCTCCATGAGGCTAGGTCATATAAAAAGCACATCAATTTCATTTGCCACTGGCACTGAGCTGAAAAACAAATTAAAACTACCTGATGGCACATTCTAGATCCAAACCGATTTAGACAAGCCCAGAATGGACTGAATCTAAGGACATGGAGCTTACGGAGGATTGCTATGAATTTCTGTGCTTGGGTTCAAAAACAAGCACACAAATCCAGGATGGGGGAAATGTGAGAAGAAAAAGCCTGGGCTTGAGTCCACTGTCCATGAATGATGAGTCACCAGTGTTAGGAGTCTGCCAGAGAGGCTGGTGAAGTTGTGGGCTGTATTAGGAGCAAACTGCAGCTTAAGGAGGTGGAGCATAGGTGCTCTCCCTATGATAGGAGGCTCACACCTGGGTGTCTGCGTTCAGTTCTGAGACCTGAACCCTCAGAGGGCAGCAGGAACCAGACGCGCCCACCTGGGAGTTAGAAACCAGAAGGAGTTGGCACTTAAAACCGAAACGTGGAAAAGTTAAAGACGCTGGCTGTATTTTGAATGAAAAACAAAAAGCAGGGAAAGGGTGTCATATTGGCTCTCTCCAATTCCCAAAGACTCTGTGGCACAGAAGCACTTATCATACATGGCTTCATGAGTCTGTAAAGTCAGGGCTAAGGTCTAGAAGAAGGGAGTATGACTTCATGTTAAACAAGAGCTTTCTTCACAATCTCAAGAACTGTGGGAATACAGATGGACATAATGGGAGGTAACATTGAGATCAGCCGCTGTCATTGGAGGTGATCAGGTACATAGAGTTACAGTCATGTTGTGGAGTTTTGTGGGCTCTGGGCACCGTGGCTTCTGTGGACCCTTTGTTCTATTAAAAAATATTTTAAATTATATTTTACAACTGTGTTGGTATGATGACAGACATAATCCATGCTATACTACATTCCTGTTGTACTTCTATTATTAAAGTTTTTTAAAAATGTTTTTGTGGACCCTCAAGAGTCTTGTGGGCTCCAAGAAAGGTGTCTGTGGGCCTCATGGAGAAGTTGTCCCTGAATGCAGCCAGCTCACCTAAACCAGATTCAAGCTGCTATACTGGTTGGAAGGATGGTGTTAAGATCAGATCTCCAAACTTCCTCCAGTCTGAGGTTCCATAAGATGAATTCTGCCAAAGAAGACAGGAGTGCCCAAAATCTCTTTTTGAGATTGTTAACATGAATGTGTTTTAAAGGGAGCACAAGTTAAAGAACCATGTACATGCTTCGATGCCATTCTGTAAAGACTACACACGTATACCCCAACTATTACAGATGGTAACCCCTGAGACCAAGGTTTAAAGACTGGGGTGGAGATGAGGAATAGTGGCTCTTTTATTTGATATCCTCTTATTTCTGCCCTGTTCAAATGTTTATATTTAACAAGGAGCATGTATCACTGTTATAAAGGTACTAAATAAAAATTATTAACAGAAGGTCTGTAAATTTTACTATAATTTTATTTTGAGTGGATGGGGAGGTTCGCCCAATATTCTATTCTTTCTCAGATTAGGAATACTCCATTGTGATGGGGGACGCTGCGAGAATGTCACAGAGCATGTCCGGTGTTTTCAATGCACAGAAAAACACATCAGAGATATCAGCAACACCCATGTTGCCACCAAGAACTAAGGTATAAAACAGGGCTGTAAGGGACCCCTTTACTCAGGCACCAGCCAAACAAACTCAGAAACAGAAATTCAGAAGCCACCTGCATTGACATACTCATCCTGGTAATCACACAGGCGTGTCTACGTTTGGTCTGTATTCTCTCAAACTGTTTCTTTCCCAGGTCGAATGGCTGCTGAATGCCTTTGGAACAGGAGCTATGAATCACCCCGCCGCCAGGGCTAGGAAGGAGGGTGAACAACCTCACAGAACTAGCACTACCGAGGAGCCTGTCCTCTGAGTTATCATGCATGAGAGACGTAACCCGCATCAAGATCGCCCTCATATCAGGTCCCTTTTTCTGTTTCTGCTTTTCTGTTAATCAGTTCTGAGTCCACCACAATAAAAATCTTTGAAGGGCTGAATGCTTTTGAGACAAATTCCCTCACCGGTACAGGCTGTGAATAGGATGAAAAAGGATGACAGTGGAAGAACGAATCATAAAGCTGACCCTAACTGAAGGAAAACAAAAATCGAAGGAGATGCCTATCCCCTGAAAAAGGAAAGTGGAAACAAACAAACAAAAAAAGAAACCCAGGAAATCTATTGACTGAAAATGACAGGAGTGGGGGAAAACAGGCCCCATCATAATTTTATAGCTCTGTCTATTGTTTAAAACCAAAGAAGCCCTTTCATTCCCACGTTCAGGTGTGCACAAAACTATGTATTAAACACCTCCGGTCTGCGCGGCCGCGTTGGGTCTTTGTCAGGTGAAGTAAGAGAAGAAAGCTGGTACAACTTCCCAGGAATTCTCACTGAAGAAAACGTCTGGATTTTTTATGTCTCTTGTGCAAAACAAACAGATTTCATTAAGTGATGTATATTGTTTTCCAAGGAAGAACCCTGCAGAGACAAAAACAAATAAGCAAATAAATGAAACAAAAATATGATTTAAAAAAACCCCAATTCTTCCAATGCTAATTTACTTGTTATCATGGTTCTCTACAAAGGCAGAGATCACTAATTACAGGTTTTTCCAGAATACACATTTCATGTCAAGATCATCCAATCCAAACAGTGTACGGAAAGCCTAGGGCCTTCTCCTTCACTTTGCCCCCTACCCCACCCTACACATACGCCCCCATCTAAATGATACCCTTGGAAAGAAACCTACACATCTCATTCATCTATATTTTGCTTCCTCCCTCGCCTCCCCGTAACCAAATGTGAGTTGTTCTCTAACTGCACTGGAAAATCAGAATTTATTGTACATACGTTTGTGTTCCACTTAATAAAAAAACCTATATTTTAAGATAAACTTTGTTAGTAATTCATGAGGTAAGTGACTATTTATGCTAATCAGGCAGAAATATATTCTCAAGCATAATGCATTACATAAATTTGAATGCAAAATGTTCAATTATGAAGTAAATACAGGTAATGCAAATAATAAATTACCTCTAATAAAAATTATAAAAGATGTGTCTTGAAAGAGAGAGTGGCTTTAACTTACAACTGTGAATTGCTTAAAGAGAAAAGAATTAATACATGCTGAATTACTCTGATGATTATTTAGCACATAATTCACCTATTCATAACGACTCCTAGTAATCAGACTGTTGTTTCACATCCTCCAATATGAGGCAAGACTGTTTCCTCAGCAATTTTACCCTTATCAGATTATCTCGTCTGATTCTATTAATTTTCTTCCATGAATCTGCTAACAGTGATTTGTGATTTACTTACCCTGCTAACTGAAGACTGTTAAAAGGATTTATCTAACACTAGACCTAAGAACAGGGTGCGCCTTATCATTCAGTTACTCTGAAGAACTCTTTCTCAAATCAATTTAGTTGGTTTTATAGTGAAATTTAGTGGACACTGGCTAGTTTTGCCCCATAAAATCAGCTCCTAAACAAAGACTTCAGACACTATACCTGATGCATCCCGTTCTATTCAGGTTATGGATGTCTGATTCCAGCATGATGTATTTGAGTTGCTGTAACTCACAATCGGGAAAAATATATTCCTTTCAGCTTTTAATCTTTGTAATCTGGACATGTACAGGGGTTTTGTTTTCCACTTTTGCATGAACTCGTTATGTATGTACTAACGTGAAACTATAATTGTGTTTCTGATGTTACTGTGTCACAATATCCTATGCGATGCAACCCATGCCCTCCTCCCCCTCAAAAATCTTCTATAAATATTCATTGCTTTCAGAAACTTTAATACTACTGGTCTGCATTGGTCAATAATGACAAATGCATGGTTTCTAAATTACTGTATATTGTTCTACAGAGATTACTAGGGTATATATAGCAAGGGGATGTTAAGCAGTAAGAAAACACAGTTCACATTGTATTTGGATTAGATTGGCTTGGATAGAAGTGAAACAAACAATGTTAGCAAAGAAGTCTAAAGAAATGTGGCCCACTGTAATTGTACAGAATCAAAAACCTGAATAGTACTAATTAAAATGAGAGAGCTCAATTGTTATAAAAGAAATGCTGCTAACAGAGAACTGTAAATGTTTAGACACCCCTGTGAATCACTAAATAATAACGTAAAAAGGATAAAAATGAGAATTAAGTTGTAAGCCTGAGAGCACTACTGCTACACATCTAAAAAAATAATTCTGATCCTCTCTTTTTTTTTTTCCAGGAGAAAATGGGAGACTATAAAAGACCTTGCAATAAGAGAAATAAAAATACCATGTCTTGACAGCAGTGTACATAAATAAACCATAAAAATGTGCAGATAATAATATATTTAGCTGCCCAAACATGGGCATTTAATTTCTAGAAATGATATATAACAATGTAACAATTAGATACTTTGCCATGAATGTGTACGGCATAGTCTTCACCATTAGCAAATTTTGTGTATAAAATATTATTATTTATTATAATACTGCTTTCAGAGGCAGTGATCATACCTTACAGCTTTTAACGCAAATATGATGCAAAGGGATTAAAAATATATCATAAACAAAAGATAAATTCTTTCTAAATATACTTAAGTTCCTATTTTACATGAAAAATATAAACTTCAGACATTTGTGACTACTGACTTTTAAAAAGACCTAGAAAACTATTGTTATGGGCAATGTTAAATGACATAATGCTTATGTAATGGAAAGTGTGGATTTTCCTCTAAATACACAAACTATAATCCCTTAACTTCATTACTAGGTAAAATATTGTTAAAGAGAAGGAAAACAAGGGAATTCTGCTAGGTTGCATAAATATTGACATAATCTTCACTCTTTCTTCCCCAAACTGGTAATAGACATAGTTTATTCCACCCAACAAAATGCTCCTATAAAACCAAAACCACCCTTATAAACAACTTCTCTGCAGTCTGGATGAAAAGAAACACTACTTGTCTGAAAAATACCGACAGCGCTGCCCTTTTCAAATTAGGATGTGCCTACAAATCTTTTGGGAAGTCTCCCATTAAGGATTCCTGGGTTTGCTGAAACTGAAGGCTACTAGGATCAGAGAAATTAACACAGGTCTAATCTGGTGCAAGAGCGAGTGAGAGACACCTGAGGTTATAAATAGCAAAGTATGCTACGGGGTGGGGAAGACCATTCTGAAGTGCAATGTTCAAGACGCTGGCTTAATATATGACTAAGTGTCAGAAGTCAGGTTTTGTGAGAATTACTTTTCAGATAAACAACTTCATAGCACTGCACTTAATCTTACTAGAGACATCTCATTTATCACTGAATTACAAGTAACTTTAATTCTATTGATGTTGCCATAAAGCCCGTTGAAAATCCATCCTGGCACTTTTAAAGGGTTTGGGCCCTGTTACATGGGGATCCGCTTGCAAAGGTCTCAGCCAGAAATTACACCCGGAGGGTGTCTGTATCCCCTGGCCTCTTTGTCAACAATCAAGAAGAGGAGGGGCAAAAATGATCCCTGCATCTGCCAGCACTTTCTTCGGCCCCTTTCCTATAGAGTCGGGTTCTCCCACTTCAGTCAAACTAACTTTCTGTGCCTCTTTCCTCCTTCCATATTGGGTAACAAGCTGCTTTTCACTTCATCGACAAAACTGGACACGGATCAATTTCAACTGACCTTTGCCGAAAGGTGGCGCTGTTGAGGTAAAAACCAACTCGCTCCAACAATAGTTTCCACTCTTCGATCTTTTTGCAGGCTTTTCAGAATTTTTTTTTTTTTTTTAATGCACCCTCCTAGCGTCTTCCCCCCCACATAAAGTAAAATAAATACGATTAACAACACCAAATGCATTTCATTAATTGAAGGAATCAACAGTCCCAACTTCTAAGCAGGCGGACTGGTCTTTCAAAGGCCGGGTCGGTTTCAGGGGCTTTCTCTCCAAATAAATCTCTGCTTCTTCGACTTGCCTATCGCTTTAAAATCTTAGAAACAGAGTTAGTTGTTGGTTTCCTTCTTTCTCTTTTCTTTTTCTTTCTTTTTTATTTCTTTTTTGCATACACTTTAACAGAATCGATCTAGAAAATGGAACTACTTATTAGCATTTGCAACTGGGGTGGGGGGAACAGCCTCCCCCACCCCACCCCCCTACTCTGGGTTTCCGGGCTAGTTCCAGAAACCGCCGTTTAAAATTTAACCCTTCGAGGGGAGCTGGTGAGGGCTGGGGTATTGTTTTTCCCCCTTGCTCCCCGCCACGATCAAGTCCGAAATAAATAAAGGAAATGTAAAAGTGCAAAGGGCGCGCC
Source organism: Piliocolobus tephrosceles (assembly GCF_002776525.5). Taxonomy (NCBI): domain Eukaryota; kingdom Metazoa; phylum Chordata; class Mammalia; order Primates; family Cercopithecidae; genus Piliocolobus; species Piliocolobus tephrosceles. The sequence goes on along the minus strand of NC_045450.1, from coordinate 64,327,328 downwards.
TGACCCTGATAAACAGAGGTCAGATTTCGTAAGGGGATGGGTGAGAGAGAGAGAGAGAGAGAGAGAGAGAGAGAGAGAGAATGTGTGTGTGTGTGTGTGTGAGAGAGAGAGAGAGAGCGAGCGACCAATCTGAGTCTCAAAGGCCAAACTCTGGCCAGTCAGGAGCCGGAGGGCTGAGCCCGGCTGACCTGACTTTGAGCTTCCCTGGAGTTATCTCGCATAGGTGCTGGGTCCGTCCAAGGGCACGCGACCCCAGCGGGCAGCCAGTCCCCGTGAAGAATGGCCTCTAACCAACTTATTTTACCTCCTTTAAGAATAGAGTGATAAAATGGGCTTTCTCTCACCACGGACTCACAGCATTCCCGGCAGGCGCACGGCCGGGCAGCGTCCAGCCCGCAGCCCCGCTCCGAACACCCCAGCGCATCCCTCGCTACCCGGTCCCTTCCCCTCCCCGGGCGCCCGAGAAAGGGTCAAAGAGTTGGGGCCAAGTTTGAGCGCCGGGCACCGCCAGGCTCACGGAAGGAAGGTCCCCCGGCAGACACCTGGGTGCCAGAGGTGGTGCGAGGAGGAAAAGGTGGGAGGCGAATTCATAATTCTGGGAGTGGAGGGCAGGCAGGGGAGGGGAATCAGGCCAATCCCAGCCGAGTGAGCCCCCGGCGAGCTGGGGCTCCGGGTAGAAGTCCTGTCTCGCGCTCCAAAGAAAAGCAAACCGTCCTTCCAAGTCTGCCCGGGTTGCCGAAGCCCCTCTGGAAAAACTCCTTCCCCTCTTACACCAAACTTTGCGCCGGGCCTCGTTCCCTCCCGGGTAGGCAGCGGCGCAGGAAGGGTTAAGCCAGCCCGTCCCAGCTGACAGTCAGCTGATTGGGCCCTGATTGACAGCTCCGAAAAGTTTCCTTGTTTCTATACTATTATGCTAATCGCGGCCGCTCTCGCCGCCTCCCATTGGCCCGGAGTGCCAGTCAATTTCTCATTTGGACCTGACGTCACGAGTGCTATAAAACTCAGCAATTGCTTTAAACTCTTCTTGCTGGATCAGAGGCTTTAAAATCTTTTTTCATCTTCGAGCTGTAGCTCAGGCTGCTTGTCGGCTTGGCCTCCCCCTCCCCCCTTTGCTCCCTGCCTTGTCTTTCCCCAGGACTTCGCTATTTTGCTTTTTTTAAAAAAAGGCAAGAAAGAACTAAACTCCCCCCTCCCTCTCCTCCAGTCGGGCTGCACCTCTGCCTTGCACTTTGCACGGAGGGAGAGAGCGCGCGAGGGAGAGAGAGCGAGAAAGAGAGAGAGAGGAAAGAAAAAAAATAATAAAGAGAGCCAAGCAGAAGAGGAGGCGAGAAGCATGAAGTGTTAACTCTCCGGTGCCAAGGCCCGCGCCGCCCGGACAGACGTCCGCCGCGCCTCCAGCCCCGAGCGGCCGCCGCGCGCGCCCTGCCTGCAGCCCGGGCCGGCGAGGCGAGCCCTTCCTTATGCAAAGCGCGCAGCGGAGCGGCGAGCGGGGGACGCCGCGCACCGGGCCGGGCTCCTCCAGCTTCGCCGCCGCCGCCGCCGCCACCGCCGCCGCCACCGCAGCCCGCGGAGGACCTTCCCGAGCCTGAAGCCGCCGGCTCTGCGCGCAAGGAGGCGAGCGAACAAGGAGGGGCCGGGGCGAGCGAGGGAGCACATTGGCGTGAGCAGGGGGGAGGGAGGGCGGGCGCGGGGTGCGCGGGCAGGGCGGGGGGGGTGTGTGTGAGCGCGCTCGGAGGTTTCGGGCCAGCCACCGCCGCGCGAGCTAGAAGCGCCCCAGCCCGGCAAGCTGGCTCACCCGCTGGCCACCCAGCACAGCCCGCTGGCCCCTCTCCTGCAGCCCATCTGGCGGAGCGGCGGCGGCGGCGGCAGGAGAATGGCATCAGAACTGGCAATGAGCAACTCTGACCTGCCCACCAGTCCCCTGGCCATGGAATATGTTAATGACTTCGATCTGATGAAGTTTGAAGTGAAAAAGGAACCGGTGGAGACCGACCGCATCATCAGCCAGTGCGGTCGTCTCATCGCCGGGGGCTCGCTGTCCTCCACCCCCATGAGCACGCCGTGCAGCTCGGTGCCCCCTTCCCCCAGCTTCTCGGCGCCCAGCCCGGGCTCGGGCAGCGAGCAGAAGGCGCACCTGGAAGACTACTACTGGATGACCGGCTACCCGCAGCAGCTGAACCCCGAGGCGCTGGGCTTCAGCCCCGAGGACGCGGTCGAGGCGCTCATCAGCAACAGCCACCAGCTCCAGGGCGGCTTCGATGGCTACGCGCGCGGGGCGCAGCAGCTGGCCGCGGCGGCCGGGGCCGGCGCCGGCGCCTCCCTGGGCGGCAGCGGCGAGGAGATGGGCCCCGCCGCCGCCGTGGTGTCCGCCGTGATCGCCGCAGCCGCCGCGCAGAGCGGCGCGGGCCCGCACTACCACCACCACCACCAC
>NC_045450.1:64198289-64324497 GCF_002776525.5 Piliocolobus tephrosceles | reverse complement strand
CCCTGCATCCGCACCACGCCGCCGGCGGCCTGCACTTCGACGACCGCTTCTCCGACGAGCAGCTGGTGACCATGTCGGTGCGCGAGCTGAACCGGCAGCTGCGCGGGGTCAGCAAGGAGGAGGTGATCCGGCTGAAGCAGAAGAGGCGGACCCTGAAAAACCGCGGCTATGCCCAGTCCTGCCGCTTCAAGAGGGTGCAGCAGAGACACGTCCTGGAGTCGGAGAAGAACCAGCTGCTGCAGCAAGTCGACCACCTCAAGCAGGAGATCTCCAGGCTGGTGCGCGAGAGGGACGCGTACAAGGAGAAATACGAGAAGTTGGTGAGCAGCGGCTTCCGAGAAAACGGCTCGAGCAGCGACAACCCGTCCTCTCCCGAGTTTTTCATGTGAGTCTGACACGCGATCCCAGCTAGCCACCCTGATAAGTGCTCCGCGGGGGTCTGACTCGGGTGTGGGCTTGCTAGTTCCAGAGCCATGCTCGCCACCACCTCACCCCCCACCCCCACCGAGTTTGGCCCCCTTGGCCTCCTACAGACACACAAACACGCATGCACACACCACACACACACACACACCCCACACCCTGCTTGAGTTTGTGGTGGTGGTGGCTGTTTTAAACTGGGGAGGGAATGGGTGTCTGGCTCATGGATTGCCAATCTGAAATTCTCCATAACTTGCTAGCTTTTTTTTTTTTTTTTTACACCCCCCCCCCAACCCCCGGACTTGCACAATGTTCAAAGATCTCAGCAGAGTTCTTCATGTGAAACGTTGCTCACCTTTGAAGCCTGCATCATTCACTTTTTTTTTTTCCTTCTTCCCCTTCAGTTCATGAACTGGTGTTCATTTTCTGTGTGTGTGTGTGTGTGTTTTATTTTGTTTGGTTTTTTTTTTATTTTACTTTTGGAGCTTGCTGTGTTGCCCACCTTTTTTCCAACCTCCACCCTCACTCCCTCTCAAACCATCTTTTCCGAGATGAAAGAAAAAAAAAAAGCAAAGTTTTTTTTTCTTCTCCTGAGTTCTTCATGTGAGATTGAGCTTGCAAAGGAAAAAAAAAATGTGAAATGTTATAGACTTGCAGCGTGCCGAGTTCCATCGGGTTATTTTTTAGCATTGTTATGCTAAAATAGAGAAAAAAATCCTCATGAATCTTCCACAATCAAGCCTGCATCAACCTTCTGGGTGTGACTTGTGAGTTTTGGCCTTGTGATGCCAAATCTGAGAGTTTAGTCTGCCATTAAAAAAAACTCATTCTCATCTCATGCATTATTATGCTTGCTACTTTGTCTTAGCAACAATGAACTATAACTGTTTCAAAGACTTTATGGAAAAGAGACATTATATTAATAAAAAAAAGCCTGCATGCTGGACATGTATGGTATAATTATTTTTTCCTTTTTTTTCTTTTTGGCTTGGAAATGGACGTTCGAAGACTTATAGCATGGCATTCATACTTTTGTTTTATTGCCTCATGACTTTTTTGAGTTCAGAACAAAAAAGTGCAACCGTAGAGCCTTCTTCCCATGAAATTTTGCATCTGCTCCAAAACTGCTTTGAGTTACTCAGAACTTCAACCTCCCAATGCACTGAAGGCATTCCTTGTGAAAGATACCAGAATGGGTTACAAATTTAACCTGGCAAACATTGAAGAACTCTTAATGTTTTCTTTTTAATAAGAATGACACCCCACTTTGGGGACTAAAATTGTGCTATTGCCGAAAAGCAGTCTAAAGTTTATTTTTTAAAAATAGAAATCTGCCCCATTATTTTTGGTTTGTTTTATTTTTATTTTATATTTTTTGGCTTTTGGTCATTGTCAAATGTGGAATGCTATGGGTTTCTAGTATATAATTTAATTCTAGTTTTTATAATCTGTTAGCCCAGTTAAAATGTATGCTACAGATAAAGGAATGTTATAGATAAATTTGAAAGAGTTAGGTCTGTTTAGCTGTAGATTTTTTAAAAGATTGATGCACTAAATTGTTTACTGTTGTGATGTTAAGGGGGGTAGAGTTTGCAAGGGGACTGTTTAAAAAAAGTAGCTTATACAGCATGTGCTTGCAACTTAAATATAAGTTGGGTATGTGTAGTCTTTGCTATACCACTGACTGTATTGAAAACCAAAGTATTAAAAGGGGAAACGCCCCTGTTTATATCTGTAGGGGTATTTTACATTCAAAAATGTATGTTTTTTTTTTCAAAATTAAAGTATTTGGGACTGAATTGCACTAAGATATAACCTGCAAGCATATAATACAAAAAAATTGCAAAACTGTTTAGAACGCTAATAAAATTTATGCAGTTATAAAAATGGCATTACTGCACAGTTTTAAGATGATGCAGATTTTTTTACAGTTGTATTGTGGTGCAGAACTGGATTTTCTGTAACTTAAAAAAAAAAATCCACAGTTTTAAAGGCAATAATCAGTAAATGTTATTTTCAGGGACTGACATCCTGTCTTTAAAAAGAAATGAAAAGTAAATCTTACCACAATAAATATAAAAAAATCTTGTCAGTTACTTTTCTTTTACATATTTTGCTGTGCAAAATTGTTTTATATCTTGAGTTACTAACTAACCACGCGTGATGTTCCTATGTGCTTTTCTTTCATTTTCAATTCTGGTTATATCAAGAAAAAGAATAATCTACAATAATAAACGGCATTTTTTTTTGATTCTGTACTCAGTTTCTTAGTGTACAGTTTAACTGGGCCCAACAACCTCGTTAAAAGTGTAAAATGCATCCTTTTCTCCAGTGGAAGGATTCATGGAGGAATAGGGAGGCAGTAATTCAGGGTGAAATTATAGGCTGTTTTTTGAGGTGAGGAGGCTGGCCCCATATATTGATTAGCAATATTTAATATAGATGTAAATTATGACCTCATTTTTTTTCTCCCCGAAGTTTTCAGTTTTCAAATGAGTTGAGCCATAATTGCCCTTGGTTGGAAAACAAAACAAAACAAAACAGTGGAACTAGGCTTCCTGAACATGGCCCTACGCTTCTGATCAGAAGCAAGCCCATCCAAAGACAGAGGAACCGGACAAATATGGCGCCTCAGAGATGGCTTGGGCACATAGGCATTTAATGGTAAAGAGAAACAGCGCTTGCCTTTTCACTAAAGTTGATTATTTTTCCTTCTTCTCTTACACACCGTGATTTTCTTGTTAGCAAGGCCTGACAAGGTTTAACATAAACACTTTATACAAATCAAAGTTGTTTGTTTTGTTTTGCTTTTCTCTTTAACATTGAAGGTCATTTGTCTTAAATAGGAAAAAGAAAATCTACTCCTTACTTCCATAGTTCCAAGTACGTATCTGGTTTAAACTGTGTTATCAAATCATATTTCGCCATGAATATTCAGTGGAGAACTTCTCCACTTAGATGAGCTAGTAATGATTTCAGATCATGCTATCCCCAGAAATAAAAGCAGAAAATGATACCTGTGTGGAATATAGGCTGGGTTTTCATTTATTGGTATTTACCCCAAAATAGGCTGTGTATGGGAACTGACTTAAAGATTACTTGGAAAGATTCAAAACTACCTTCACTAGCAGGACTCCTAAGCATTGACCTATTTTTAAATGACACAAATTCATGAAACTAATGTTACAAATTCATGCAGTTTGCACTCTTAGTCAACTTCCCCTAGCACACTAATAGAATGTTAGACAAAGCCAGCACTGTTTTGAAAATAGAGCCAAACACGATGGCTTTTGTTTTGATTTTGCAGTTCTTAAAAAAAGATAATACTGCAAGTCTGACTGAAAGACTTATTTTGAAGAAAACAGGTTGTGTTTGCTGCTGCTAAGTTCTGGCCAGTTTATCATCTGGCCTTCCTGCCTATTTTTCACAGAACATGAAGACAGTGTATAACCTCGACATTTTGACCTTCCTTTATGTGCTAGTTTAGATAGGCTCCTGAATCCACACTTAATTTTGCTTATCAAAAGTCTTACTAGTAAACCTTCCCTCATGAGCTTGAAGTCAGTGTTCTTGACTCCAGATATTTCTTTCCTTTTTTTTTTTTTTTTTTTTCCAATCACAACTAAGAGATACACAAACTCTGAAGAAGCAGAAATGGAGAGAACGCTTTTACAAAAATCTCAGCATCTGATGAAAGATTTTAGGCAAACACATTCTCTAGAGTGATATTCTGGATGTAGTTATTGCAGTTACCTTATGACGAATGAGGCCTGGACTGGGAGAAAAATACAGTTGCGTAGAATTAAGCATTTTGGTAGGAATCTACAAGGCGGTTGAATATAATAAACTTTGGAAAAGCAAGTGCAGAGGTGCTGGCAAAAATGAGGTTTGAGCGGCTGGCTGTAAGAGAAGGTTAACTCCTAGTAAAAGGCATTTTTGGAAATAACAATTGCTGAAAACTTTGAAGTATATAGTGGGAGTGGCACACAAATACATGTTTTTTTGTTTTGTTTTTTGTTTTTTTACAAAGAACTCCTAAATCCCGAATAAGTGCCATTCATTACAAATAAGTCTCTAAATTAAAAAAAAAAAATCATATGAGGAAATCTAGCTTTCCCCTTTATGCTGCGTTTGAGTCTTTGTCTAAATAGTGTTAAAATTCCTTTCATTCCAATTACAGAACTGAGCCCACTCGCAAGTTGGAGCCATCAGTGGGATACGCCACATTTTGGAAGCCCCAGCATCGTGTACTTACCAGTGTGTTCACAAAATGAAATTTGTGTGAGAGCTGTACATTAAAAAAAAAAAAAAATCATTATTATTTGCAGTCATGGAAAACCACCTACCCCTGACTTCTGTTTAGTCTCCTTTTTAAATAAAAATTACTGTGTTAGAGAAGAAGGCTATTAAATGTATAACTTCCATAGTAATTAACTATGCCTCTTGTCTGGGGGTTTCATAGAGACCCGTAGAAAAGCACACTCCTGCTTTTCGATTTATGGTGTGTGCAAGTGAACAGGTGCGATGGTTTCAACCTGCCATACTAGTTTTAAAAATTCACTGAAATTACAAAGATACATATATATGCATATATATAATGGAAAGCTTCCCAGAATGCAACAATTAGCATTTTAAAAGCATATATAGGCAGGCACATTCTAAATAGTACTCTTTCATGCTTCATTGTTTCTCTGGCAGATAATTTTACTAAGAAAAATTTATATTCAACTCCTCTTCCCTAAACAAATGCATGAGCAGAAGTTCCAGTGGAGCCGAGCCCCCTGGTTTTCTCATAGGCCCTAGACAGGGTTGCACTTATCAGTTATGTTAAACCTGCTCATTTGTCAGACATAGCTGTAAATGAAAACAATGTGTGGCAAAATACAAAGTTAGTTAAATACACACCCTCTGTGTGATTTTTTTGCTCCCTTTTCTTTTTTGCTCACAAACTGTCAAAAAAAAAAAAAAAAATCACCTCCTTTAAATTTCCCTGGCTTCTTGCACGTTTCCCTTTTCAAAAACCATGTAATAATTTTTTACAATGTATCTGACACATTAATATATTGACATCGAATAGGCAGGGGTTCTACTTTTGCCTAACAGATAAATCTGCTATGGAGACATCATTTCCTCTCTGTTTCAAAGCCATAACTACCTGGGCGGCTTTCAACACAGACCCCTCCGATGGGAAATGCTGTTTATTACTGAATGCAGGATGCTCATGCTCTGATCTTTTCTCCCTTGTGCCTTTACCCCAGTCACTTTTACTTAGCAACACCAATTCTAGATACTTCTGTTCCGAAGTAGAACCTCCCCCTTGCCACACCACCAGTTTTCCTGCTAAAAGCAGTGGACAGAAGGCAAATCATGGTCACCCTCACAAGCATGGCACCCAGCTGTCTCGGTAGCTGCATTCCCAGCATGTCCTGGTCTAAATATCTAGAGTTGCCTATGACACGTTCAAAGGTTCCCAAGCACAGTACATTGGGAGTCTTTTGCTGTTGTGGCTGTTGTTTTTGTTTAGGCCACCTTACTTCCGTATTCACATACTCTTGGCTTTATGAAATACACTCCTCCAGTCTACTAAGCCAATCAATGTATTTAAAAGTCTGATTGCCACATGAGTCTCTCTCTCTCTCTCTATCTCCCTCTGTTTCTCTCTCTCTCTCTGTTTTTTTCTGTTTTGCCTGCCGGTAAAGACTGAGATAGGTTGGAAGACTAAAATACATGAGTACATGAGTGACAACCTTCAGCCATCTGATTTCCATGCCAGTAAAATACACAACCAAGCTCTTCTTAGTGCTGCTAATATAAACATTCACTAAGAGGGTATAGGAAGTGAGATTTACCAGCTTCACGTTGCTGATTTGCAAGGTTCCCCACTACGATTCTCTGTCATTTGATTTTTCAAAAATAATTTTGTCCCTCTCTTTGAAGAAATGTCTTAGTTCTTTTGTTTGTTTTTTTTTTTTTTTTTAGAGAAGTTTTATCTGCAGTGATAGGCTCCAATTTTTATCTCCTCTGATTATTTGTCAGGATGCTGAATGAATAATTTGGGGCCTGTGCCTTCCTTGTTGTTTTGAGGAAAATAAGAGAAACTTGGAAGTTGGTTTCACTCTTAGCCCAGCCTAAATCTAAAAGAAGATATCCCAAGTTCAGGCAGGCCATACGGTAGTGATAAAGGAGGTGGTCCAGGTCCAGCCACCTCAATCAGGATTTGTTTGTTTTGAAGCATTTGCTTAAAAGCAGAGCAAGAGCCTTAACCTACCTTCCCATAACACTGCTTTTCTCGCTTTTGATACAAATCTTCAAAATTCAAACATCAAACAGCCCCAGAAAAGGGGAATTCTCTCCAGGCATTGCTCCACCCCAGCTCCTGAACAAACCCAGCTCTGTCTAGCATTTTTTCCCCTAGCGGGGGTAGGGGACAGGGTGAGAGAATTTCAGTCTCCCAGGCTGTCTCATGATTGTTGGGGCATAAAGAAACACAGTCCTGCCACAAATTTGGAGCATCTTTACCCTTTAGAGAGGAACAAAACAAAACTAAACAAACAAATCAAATTGCTTTGCATGAAGGCGTAGCAAATAAAATCTCGGGCTCCCTGTTCCCTGCACCATTTGTAGGAGGTGAGAAATGAGGGAAACAAGAGAAAGGAGAACTTTAAAAGCAGGAGGCCCAGGAGTAATCCCTGTTACCAGTGTGAATTTCACTTGCTCCGTGGCTAAAGTCAGACCTAGTGTGCATGTATGCCGGAAGTAAACTAGGCTCGGCTGTCCATTTCTTCAAAATATGTTCACATGTTTCCTTTCTGAAAACAATCTTGGGGACCAAACCCCAGTGGAGAGATTTGAGGAAATCGTTAATGTCTTAACATTTCAGTATTTATAAATATATCCGTCTGTGCTTCGATGATGGTGACATTTTGGACCAGCCAGCCATATTGTGCCAACATTTAAACGGTCACTGCAATAGTTTTATGACATCATGACAGTATTTGATTGTTTAAATTTGAAGGCGCTCTGTGTGTTTTCCATAAGTATGCCCAAACGAAAAAGGCTGAGATGGGAAGAGCAAACCAACAACACACAGAAATAAGATCTTTATATGAAGTTTCATCAGAGTCGTACAGTTTTAAGAAACTCACAAAACACATTTTCCACGACTATGACTGGAATGCACAGTTCCTTACACAAATCATAGCATTTACTGAGCACCTCTTCTGTTGTTCAATGCAATTAATTTTCTTTTCCTTCGTTTTTATTAAATAATAGTTTTCCCAACAATTAGAACAGTGGATTGCAAAATCACATTCCTCCCTTCTACAGAGATGCACCTTAGATAGATCTTCAGTGACAATTAGAAGGAGCACTAATGCAAGAAAGGAGGATGAAGGAGTCGTGTCTGCTGAGCTTTGGGAAAAAGAGTGAAAAGAGAGGAAATAGTTTTCTGTATTTTCCCCTGCACTCCTCTACCTGCCCCTCACCCCCCCAACCCAGGCCTTGGTGTGAGCTGCAAACCGGTGATTCGCATTCTGAATTTCTCTATTCTAAATATTCTGATTACCAGCCTTGACCGTTTCCAAGCGAAAATTCCAAAGAGCCATTTTTTCCTTGTGGTTGGTGCTTTCCATTAGGGAACAGGAGAAGTGATGAAACCTTATAGAACTGGGTGGGAAGGAGTGAAAATCACTCTCCTTCCAGAATCCCCGACCAGGATAGGTGTAAAGGGAACACTGGCCTGAAAAATTAGGTCAGGAGTTCAGAGTCCCTTTTTGCAACCAATAGTTGTCCTGGTTCTCTGTATGACCTCAACCACTTCTTGAGGCCTGTAGAAGTGGGTTTCTGACTTTGTTGGAGGGATTCTGCAGAAGGAAAGCAGGTGGAGGATCCCAGGACAATAGGCAACCGCAAACTAGGCCCAGAGAGCACAGGAGAGGAAGGGACCTGCATGCAGAGGCTGGGAGAGTATGGCCCAGACTAACAGGCCAACCTTGGTTTATGACCTCCAGTCGCCAGGGGTCAGCTCCGGGTCATTCTCAGAGTCCCCCAAAACCTTCCACCAAGAAGGATCTGTTTGCAGTGTGACTGACAAGCCACCGACAGGTTGTGAGCTCTCCACAGAGTCCTAGAAACAACAGTGAGGTCCTTAGCACCAGGGTCTGCACCCTTGCCACCTGACTCCTGTCCAATCTCAGAGTCCTTTCCATCATTTCTGACACCTTTTCCTCCCATGCCTGGTCATCCAGGGCCATGAAAGAGCCTCAGAAGGCACTGTCCTCAGGCCAACAAGTGGAGGAAGCTGAGGTCTGGGACCCAATAAGTCACCTCCACCCCCTGTTTAAGTGTAGACACAGACAGGGACGGGGAAAAGGTCCGTCCGGGGAGCAGCACTGGAAGCTCAGCTGCAATCTTCAAAGCTGGCCAGAGCTTTCGGTGCAATGGTCTTGAAGCCTGGAATGAAGGAGATGAAGGCAGAGAGGATGCTGAGTTTGTCACCTCTCCCAGTTTCTAAGAACAACCCTCCCTCCATGCCCCTCCATCACCCCCCCCCACCCCGCACCCTACGTCCCCCGCGGGCCCCAGATAGGAACACCGCATTCCAGTCCTTTATGCATGGGTTCTGCGGGGCCCAGTGGCCCTGGGCATCACTGCCCGAGCCTGGTGGCTGCAGCTGCGTGGGGCTGGGTGTGCTCCCCACCCTCTGGGGTCCCCCGAGCGGTGTCCAGCAGGTGCGCAGGGACTGGAGCTCAGACAGAGGGGGCGGGTCCCGAAGATTGCCCGAAGCTACCGCGTCCCTCAGTCCCGGGCAGGGCCTGCAGTCCCAGACCCGCGGCAGAGCCCAGGGAGCCAGTGCGCTCAGACGCCAGCAACACAGCGCCCCTCGGAGATGCTCACCACGCCGCCCGACGTCTGGGGGCGCTAATGATGGCCGCACGCAGCGCGCTCCAGGGCCCCGCGCCCACCCAAGCTCCCGCACCCGTGCAGGAGCTCGGATTGTGTTCAAATTTGGTTTAAAAAGTCAAGAGGACTGCCCTAGCGGAGCGAGCTCCGGAGATATAAAAACTCCCTGGTGCGCCGCTCTCCTGGGTGGGCGCCTGCAGGGAGGGAGTAAGACTCGGTCCCCGCAAGGCTCCGCCCTTCACCTTGAGATCCTCTCACTCCACCCGATAGCGGCCCCAGGAACCCTCTGTAAATAAGAACATGGGCTCCAAATCATTTGATTTTTATTCTATTAGTTTTCCGGCCCATTTTCCAGATTTTTTTTTCTCTTTCTTTCTTTCTTTCTTTCTTTCTTTCTTTCTTTTTTTTTTTTTTTTTTTTTCTGCTTCGGTTAGAGACAGAGTAAGAGGGAAAAAGAGAAAGGCAAGAGGGAAATCCAGATAGCGTGTTTGAAAATCTTTATGGAAATCTCGATACGGTTTGGGGTTTCCGTGATGTAGTTTGATGCACATTATAAAACAAAGTCAGTCAAGCAAACTTTATGAAGATTGCTCCAACAGCGCCGGGCTGAGGGTCCTGCCTGCATTCTTGGATTTCACACAGTTCTAGACACATCTCAGGCATCCAGGAACTGTCTCAAGAGGACAAACTTTTAAAACCACTAATTTCAGAACGGATCCTTTCCATGAGGGACCTTTTTCTTAGAGGGACCCTCGGTTTGTGAGAATAGTTAAGTTAGGCAAGTATCATTACAACTTTAAAAAAAACAAAAACAAAACTCCTTTTTACTCTCTCCCTCTCTCTTAGGGAAGGATTTATATGTAAATTAGTATCTATATATAAATAAATATATTGAAACTAAAACAGATAAACATATTGAAACTAAAACAAAGATGTCAGTATCTGAGATGCTTTTTACACCGTCAGCTTTTTGTGTAAATCTTGTTTTTCATAGAAGACGGAAAAACCCTCGGTAATCATTCTAAGATTAAACATGTTAAAACGTGATGTTTGTGTCTTTCCATCTTCAGGCATTCACTCCAATATATTTTTTCATCTGCCTTAAAAAATTCATTCGTTCATTCATTCATTCATTCCTGGAACCCTTTAACACATTAGGGAGGAGGAAAGCTATTATAAGATAAATCTGGCCCCGTGCGGTGGCTCGTGCTTGTAATCCCAGCACTGTGGGAGACCGAGGCGAGCGGATCACCTGAAGTCAGGAGTTTGAGATCAGCCTGGCCAACCTGGTGAAACCCAGTCTCTCCTAAAAATACATCAATCAGCCGTGCGTGGAGGCACGTGCCTGTAACCCCAGCTACTCAGAAGGCTGAGGCAGGAGAATCGCTTGAACCTGGGAGGCGGAGGTTGCAGCGAGCCCAGATTGCGCCACTGCACTCAAGCCTGGGCAAAACAGCAAGACTCCATCTCATAAAAAAGAAAAAGAGAAAAAAGAGATAAATCTACAGTTCCCACTTTATGAAATAAAAATGAATCGAAGGGCAGAGTTCATCGGTCAACTCTATCCTTTGGTAGGCATGCGCAGAACCTGAGCTGAAACTGCTGTCTTAGGGCAATCTTCCCACGTAAAAGGCAGGTAAGCTCCCTTTGCCCGACTTTCTGTGACTCCGAGCAGTGTGGAGACACATGCTGACAGCCCGCGACACATTTTCAGGTTGCGATCCCCATGTTAATTTACTGCACTGTGCAGGTAATGAGCCCTTTTAAAATCTTCCCTGGGATATCAGTGCACGCTCCTGTGCTATTTAAAGAACTCTTCAATTGTTAGGTAAACAGATCCAAGTATAAGAGCTATGTGCTGGTAGACATCTGGCTTAGATTACTTGATCGCGGCCCAGCTCAAAAATCTCCTCTCTTACCCCCATGTGAGACCTCCTTTTCCCCCACCATCTTTCCCCAGTAACTGGTCTGAGGGAAGGTAATATGAACACAGAAACTGCAATGGCTTTTGGACGCTATTCAGGTGTGCAAACAGAATCTACCTCGCCTCCCTTCTTTTGCTTTGATAACAGGATGGGTTCCCCAGGTGGCCAGAGAGTAGAGGTCATCTTGAAGAAAATGACACCAATGATCTAAAAAGGACATCTACTTTATGAGATTTCAGGCAAGATGCCAAATATCGCATTTAATGAGGCCTAGTTTTTTTTTTTTTTTTTCCCCCAAAAATAACGGAGACTATCAATGATACGGCCAGGAAGGCAAAGGGGGCATTTTGCAAAGCCTACGTCCAATTATTGCTTTGTAATAATTTTCTAAAATTGAAAAATGCCTCATAAGTATATGATCTCATGTAAATATTCCTTGCCGAAGCTTAACATATGTTTGCTGTGCTCCCAAGGAATTACAAAAATATTCTCCCCACAATCTCTTAAGCTTTTAAACTCTATTCACTTGCGTTTCTAAAAGAATCTGTTGTTTCTAAAGATTAAAAAAAGTAATCCTATAGGGGAAGGTTTTTTTTTGTTTGTTTGTTTTTTGTTTTTTTAAAGGAGATTAGCCATCTGAACTTCAAATGGAGAACAACTGATACTGATGCACTTCCAGGTTTTATCACTTCTGTCTGTTTCTTATTTCTTTCCTATTATTTTTTGCATAGAAATTATATATTTGGCAAAAAATAACGTATACTAATATGTGAAGGAGAGTAGTTTCTACCTTAAGATTTGAAAAGCATTTCTACACAAAATGTGAATAAATGCATATAATGTATTTGGGGCAGCTTTGACAGATACAAGGGTAAGAATTTATTTATCCGAGTGCTTTAGGACATAGTCTTACCATTTAGATAAAGGGCATTTGAAGGAATTAGAGGGTTATGCTGAATGAAAATGTAAGTAAAGAAAGATTATATGTTCTGTTACAGCAGCCTAGAGAATTCAGCAGGTGCATGAGCATAGCATATTTGTTCACACCAATTGTAAAGTAATCCAAATAAAAGTGTGGGGGATTAAAGAAAAATAACTGAATATCCATGTTGGAAAAAGAATTAGATTGACTTACTAGTTTATCACCGTTATTGTACACAGATTTTCTGTGACCATGTTGAATTTTTTAAATTAGATTTTAAATATATTTTGACAGTCTGAACTTGTATAGTGTGACTAACTGTAGGAAGAAATGACAGGTCTGCTTTGTTATTAAACTGCTGTCTGGAAAATATTGGACTCTGTACAGTAAATGATAATTATTTTGCCACTTACATTAGTACAGCTAATAGCAATAAGGGTTTTTTGAACCATAGAAAGCTAACTACTTTGAATTACTGTGCTTTGTTATTCACTGTGAAGCAAAAAAATTTTTTTTAAGCAATCTCATTTTCATATCACCGTTCCAAGCACTCCCTGCTACTAATTTAAACAGGGCAGAAGTTAATAAATAAAGAGGCGGTATCTAAGTGGTTCTATTTGTTAAAAGAACATTTGCAGTTAAGGTCAGTGGTGCTGGCAGAATAGACAGAGCAACAGAGGAGGTTGGGGGAGATGGAAGAGAAGGAACCCTAGCACACACCAGTGGAAGCTGGGCCAGTGTGGTTCTTCGAGGGTTGAGCAGCCTGAGAGCACCTGAGAGAAGCTATCAGAAATGATTGTAATCCTTCCCTGCTCTGAACCCAGAATCTCTTCACTCTCTTTGAAGTGAGGACAGCTTCAAAGCTGATCCAGGCTGCCAGACAGTGGGTTATGGCTATCTCAGCCTCCTGGTTGGGGAGCAATATTCAGAAGGAGTGAACTTGTATCGCAGGCCATTCCCTTCCACATCAACCCCTCCTCTGGCTTGGCAGGGTTGAGGCCACTACACAAAAGCAAATGGAACAAAATCACTCTTCTTTTGGTGTAACTCTGCCCTTTTGATAGATAGTTAGGCTGCCTGTAGCATACTGTTCTTGAAACATTCTTCGTGGTTATTAATTACCCTTTGTTTATTTTAATATATTTACTAAATCAGGTACCCAAGGGAATCCTCTGCATCAGTGATGTGAAAAAATCCAGTTGCCTGAAGTCAAAGAGGTACATCTTGACTTTTGATTTGCATGTGCTTGAGTTTTTTCTTTTTCTTTTCTTTCTTTCTTTTTTTTTTTAATGAAGGGAAAAGGAGGGAAGCAAACAAGGAATGCTGCTAATTTTTTAGATGTGAAAAGTTCCTGTTTCAGTAGTTTTAGTATTTGGGTTTCACGTGTCGTGTAAATGGTGACGCTAGACGCCAAAGAGGAGTGGTATGGGAGATAGATGTGAAAACCAGCATGCATTTATTTTTTCTGTATTAATTTCATTACATCCATGTGTTATGTCAAGTTACTAATCCAGTTTGGGTAGATCTCAGATCTTCAGCTTTATCCAACGTGAGTCTATTGACACTCAAAGAGCTACTTCTTGTACTTGAATGTCAAATAATTTGGGTGAATCTGTGAAACTAGTATTCATTGCTCTTAGGCAGTTTTGCTGGGGCCTCATAAACATTTCACATTTACAGTCACTTCTAATTCCGTTCATGCTCATATTTGGACATTTTAGTGTAATTTCAAAGCACAGTATGTCCCCACTTCTGTGTCCAAATGTGACTGTGGATCCCCTCCCCTCTTCAATACAAGAAAGAAGGGGAAGGAGGCGGTGGGTGGGAAGCTGAAACCTGATTTTCATCTATCAAAATAATGGAATTGAGCTATTTAAATGGGTTTTCAATGACAAGTGTCCCAGCATGAATTTTATTATGAACCCTCTTCATTTGGAAAGCTAGACCAACATTCTTACACCAATTATTACTTAGTAATAATTATTTAGTATCATAGTTCTTTTATGTATTCTTATCACCTCTTATTGGCTCCTGGAACATTTGATTGTTTTTAATTAAAAATTTTGCTTGCTGAGAAATTTGCATGAAATATATTTTTTGGGGTTTTAGTGAAACTGAGGGGGGCAAAAATCACACTTTCAGATTGCTGCTCTTTGCAAAGGAGGTAGGTTAAGGATCCAGTGAATTGAGAGTGTTGGGAAAACATAGCCTCATTTTTTTCCCACTTTTTAAAAATAGTATCTGATTACTTACCTCTACACGGTGCTACCATGAGAGTCTTACTTTAAATAACTGGATTGTGAATATTTCGTTGTTTATTTTCTAGTCTTAGATGAAATTCACATTTTCTTTAATAGTTCCCATACATAGATTTAAACTCATTGTATACCTTTGGGGTTAATTTGTGTGTCTGAGTATATGCATGCAGTTCCAATGCTTTATTCCTTTATTGTCTCTGCCTTTATCATTACAATGTGAGAACCACCTGTTAAATATGATGATCTAGGTCCACTGGCAGATTTCGTGACATTGAAACCATCCATTTTGAGCAAAGAGTTAATGAACTTGAAAGGCAAGGTTCACACTGGTCCTTACCCCCTGGTAATATTTCATATAAGGTTACTGGTGGGAAAGAAATCAAATTTCAGCTGTGAACATGATTGACAGGTGAGAGCAAGAAAGACAAAGGCATTTGGTCAGATGGGGAATTTGGGGAGGAGAAGGACAATTCCTTGAAGTTACTCTGTGATATTAGATATTATAAGCTGATATATGAAAAGTTCAATACTTGGTACTCTTGGGGGAGTTACTTAGTTTATTTTCAGAATGTCACTTTGGTTAAGGGATTTCAGTCAAGGAAGCCAAAAATGATGAACCGCTAGCTTTTCTGCTCTCTGGCTAATTTCAACCATGTACAGCTTCATGGCTTATTTCTGACAATTTTCTAG
This sequence comes from Piliocolobus tephrosceles, assembly GCF_002776525.5. Lineage (NCBI taxonomy): Eukaryota > Metazoa > Chordata > Mammalia > Primates > Cercopithecidae > Piliocolobus > Piliocolobus tephrosceles. Next base: position 64,309,381 of record NC_045450.1, on the reverse strand, counting down.
GCTAGGATATAAAAACTAAATCCTAAGCTATTTGGGGAGTCATTTAATTACCTTTTATGTATTCTCAGAAGCATTTTAGATTATATTATGGTTCTTGGACATATTACAAAATATTCATCCCAAGTGGTATCTCAAAAAGATTAAAATCTCTATTTCAGTAGCATCCCTTGATCCTGACTAACATTTTTCATTAGGGCATGTTACAGCTTAACATACGCAAATCAACCAGCATGCATGCTATGCCAAGATTGTGCCTTCTTAAAATAGGGCTTCTAATATGAAGATTAACATAGACAACAATTGCACACTACTTGTATGCCTTTCACCCGATTTGGCTATTTGGTGTAAATTTTTCCATGGTACCATCTTTGCCAGGGAAACACGTGATGATGATGATGATGTTTTAACCTCCCACTGAGGGTGGATTTTGAATCTGCCTTTGAGGCTGTCTTCTATCTTGAGTTGTGACAAGGAGACAATACAACTAACCATGGTTGGCATTAAAGTGGAAAGTAGGCGTTCAACACATGTTCTTGCATCTTATGCGCTGAAAAACCAATCAGAAGGTGGGGATGGACCTTAGTCGGCTCATGTCTATGCTCTGCCCCTTTCAGATGTTCCTGACACTGGCTAAGATCCATCCGGATGCAAACAAGCCTTACAGAGCTGCCTCAGGGCAGGGCAGGTGGGACACTTACGTAGGGGAGAGGCCCATTTGTAGCTTTCCTGTCACCTAAGGGAGAAACTGATGGAACTGGTATAAACAACACTTCCTGGCCCCTAAGTACCCATCCATATTTTTTTCTAGTCTTAAAATCGGTGGATGGAGTGGACATCTTTTACCCTGACTGCACCTAATCCAATGACATGAATTCAAATAGTTGTCAAACGTTTAAGGAAGGCTTTATGATTTTGTGAGCTGGGGAAAAACAAAGCGAAACAAAAACAGTGAAAAGTACTCAGAAATCTTGTTTCTGTCTTGAACACCTGTCCTTCTGTGTTGCCCGTAATCATCCAGAAATAAAATGCAAATGTGGTTTCCTGATGCTGAGTGTTGGTGCGGGTGCCTTAGTGCACTGTATATAGCTACTTTCAAATATAAAAGTAAAGAAGCCTAACCAAATTTCCCTTGCAGAACCCATCAACATATTTTAACAGAAATTGTGAACCACGTGGTCGCATACAAAAGACATGTGAAAACCAACACTGTGAGTTCTGATTTCTTGGTGCCTCTATTTGAAAAATCCAGGTGGCTGGTCTTGACCCCATCTTCACTGAAGGTCCCTCAGGGCTTCTAAATACTCGGTTTTAAGAGTAAATCCCCCACCCGCAACAAGGGAAGGAGAATGCTGTCTCGGCTGCAGATTTGGAGCAGAGACCCATCTATCCCAAATTCCACGAGTATGTCTCAAGCTAATTACATCAATATATCTGTTGGCACTGAGAAAATAAGGCCAATTTCATTTAAAGTGTTTTATTATTTGGACTCATTCTAATTTTTTTGTTATTGTTGTTTATTTGGATGATACTCCTCCCTAACTACCACAGCACCCCCTTTCCATACAGGCTGGCTAATGTTTTTCTTTCTATGAGCACTGGCCTACTCCTGAGCCGATTTAATCAATTAATTATAGCAGAGCATGTGCAGCGTAACTAGCCTAATTATGCCATATAAACTTGTATTATTTTCAGTCAACTCCGGGGTACTATTGAAGGAGCCAACTTAAAGAAACATTAAGCATTAAGAAAAAAAAAAGGAATTTCTGCAAAAGTGCAGCACTCATTACTTAAAACAAAATGATGCTTCTGTAGAGCTTTGATTCCAAAAGCACACATTCAGTCACCTGCCAAAATCTCCGATTTACTGCTGCCGTTCACAGATGCCAATGTTTAAACTCCCTTCACCTGCTGCTTGCTGAGTCTTTTATTTCCCCCATCCAAAAATCACTATAAAGTTGTTGTTTTGTGTCTGCAGTTTTGGCTTCTCCTGACACCTAATGAAGTTATCAGCAATAAATGAGCTAAAGCAGCAGGGTTGAGTTTTGTGGGTTTGTTTTTGGTCTCTATTTTGCACTATTTGGAAAATGGTAGCACAACAGTAAGACAGTGGTAAAAATCAGCACGTTTCTCTTTTCTGTATCTATAGGAAATATAGTCAAGTTATTAGCACTTATAAAATTTCAGATAGGAACTAATACCAGATGGAAGGATATAGTGTCAGGTGCTCAGTGGGAAAATCCAACCAGCTGAGAGATTTACAGGTATTGTCAATAGAGACAAGGTGTCCGCCGAGCAGTGAGCTCAGGTGTAAGCCTGCGGAATGATATTAACACGTAATTAACAATCCAGGGGCGCATTGTACAACTTAATCATCAGTAGGGTGAGCATGACAGTCCAAAAAGAGAGGCGAAGGGAGATTTTTTTTTGTTGTTGGTAGGATTTTGTTTTCCCATTTTCCCTCGGCAAGCATCATCTAATAATGTGTTTTTTTTTCACATGCAGCTGGTGACGATTTCTTTTTAGTCCTCTCAGTCTATTGAAAAGCACAGTAAGTTCATTTGCTAGCAGGTAGGCAGTGGAGGTGAGAATTGAATTGATCTGAAATGCTCCGAGAAATTGACCCTGAGGTCGCTCTTCCTTTAAATTGGGTTCCACAGACAAAGTTTCTTTTCTTCTTCCCTGGCTCCTGCGTGCTGCCAGCAGCAGAGTTGAGTTGGGGTTTGTAATTATTTAAAGGGATTCTAACGCGAGGGTTGACTCCCCCCTCTGCAAAGTTAATCAAAATAGAGACCTTTTGTTACCGGTGGTAGTTAATTAAAGGGCTGAGTCTCTACTGCTGTGGTGTGCCTCTGGCTTGTTTATATTTTAAAAGGAGGTTCATTCCTGATGAACAGGAAATGGGGGAGAAAGCGAACATGAGGGTCTCTTACTGGGCTGAACATTTTGAATAGCAGAATGGAATTTTCTGTTTAACTTTCATTACTTCTTTTCCTCTTCTCTCTTTTTAATGGAATGATTAGAATTCTTTTAAAAAACATCTTAAGGTACTCAGTGTACATTTAATAGTGTTGAAATCAAGCACTGCATTTTAGAAGGCGTGTGAGTCTGCTGGAAGAGATGCTCGGCATCTCTCTTCTCTCAGCAGTGAGGGTAGCCAAGAGAGATCGGAAATTCCGTTAGCCATGTTGACCTATGTGACCCAAACTAAGAACTGCTTTCTCATTCTTTGCTTCAGTGGGTAGCACATACTTGAAGTTCTGTCCCAATGCTCAAAGGCTGTTTTGTTTATTTGGTATTGGTTTTCTCCAGACTTCTTATTTTTAAATTTTTCTTCTTTTCTTCTTCTCCTTTTAAAACCTGGAGCAGTTTCTCACCATTGCCTGGTAGAATGAAAGTGAAAAGTGCACAGGCTACATGAGCTTTACCAAGCAGGTTTGGAGGTTTGAAGCTGTCATAGTAAGGGAGGAGAAAGAACTCGTGATGGGGCCAGGATTTCTGTAAGCCGTGGAGCTGGGGCCGCTCCGCTGCCCAGGTTGAGGGCTCTCAGCTGTTCTCCCTCCAAGCAGCATCTGGAGACTCATTACACCTTCGAAGCCGCCTGACATCCCATTCTTTCCCCCGACGTACTGCCTCAGCATCCTCAGTGTTTTTCTAATCCACCAGAACCACAGAATCAGAACTTTCACAACTTCTGCTTTCAGCCTGTCCTCATCTTATTTGTCAGTGATGAAGTTGTTCATTGGTGTGTCCTAGGCACTCTAGTCAGCATGCGCAGTTTGGGGAACCTCGTTATTTAGAATGCTCCATCTGTTTGCTCTGATCTTCGATCACTTGGTAGCATCCTGACAAGACCCTAGTCTAAGGGCAACAAAGGCTGTGGTCATGAAATAGCACATGACCTGTGCTGCAAACCATCCCCGCAGATCTGTGGCCACATAATAGACCCAGTTCTCAAATCAGGCTGATAGGGTTAGCGTTGGAGTGTTTTGGTCCTGGCCCTGGAAGAAAAATACACTTGGTTTCTGCCTAAGAGTAGGAGATATTACAGAGGCGTGACAAAATGTCACTCTGTTCAAGAGAGGGAGGAAATAATAAGGAAGGATTTCTTTTTATTTGTTTTCTTCCTATTTTGTTTGAGAGGGGTGATATTAGTAATAAAAAACATGCCATTGCTGTTGCTGAGAAATTTTATTTTCTTAAGTATTGGTGAGGAGGCTGGGCTGGTGTGTGGTTCCTGCAAGATGTTTCTGTCTGTCTTTACTCAACATGTCACAGTGCCATTCAGATTTTCCCATCCTCTTCAGCCTCATTTCCTTCCACAGTAATAATAATAATAATAATAAGGCACCTTCCCATGTTTGCCACGGTTAACCAATGACATTTTCACTTTAGGAAAGATGAGATCGTTGTGTGTGATTTCATTGTGAATTTGTCAGGAGTTACTTGCAGAGCTATTGAGGAGGTAGTGAGGCCGTTTTTCTGAGAATGCCTCTTTTTACTATTTCTTTAAAATTTAATTGGTATCAGGTCACTGTGACTCAAGGGTTCCTTTTATTTTTTCTTTTCTTTCCCTTTTTACTTTTTCTTTTGGTATTGCAAGCTGCAATAAAGTGACTTGTAATTTATAATCAAAGTTTGGAATCGGTAAACTAAACTGTAAAAACCGACTTTGGGGTTTGGCTCATAAAATAAATATTTGAAAAAATATAGCAATGAGGCTTGTATGGTAGAGGCAATGTCAGTACATATATATCTGTGTATATAAATATATGTGTGTTTTGTTTCACAGATTGTTAAAGCTGGTCTTGAAAAAGGATCTTCTGAAACTGTGACTTTTTCTAACATCCAAGTATAAGGATACATTGATGGGATATAAGCACATTCTCTTTAATGAACTTCTAATTTGTTGTTTAAACTCCATTCATATTTCACATTCCCTTATTTGTTCATGAAGGAGTATTATTTTTGCATGAAAGAGTCAGAGTATGTGCGCTAGAATTCTCTGTCTGTGAGCTATAGTGCTCCTTAGCTTGGAAGACTTTTTTTTTCTTTCCCCCTAACAAGGAAGCTCATTTAGAAAGAAATGTTTATGTGAAGTGCTTGTCAGTTGGCATTTTTACTGGTTTGCTAACCCAAAGGTAAAATATAAAGCCATGTCTTTTCCTGGCTGGCTTGTTGTTACTAGAAGGGTCCCTCCCTTGTTAGCTTGATAAATAATTTTACTAGGGGGACTCTGCTGTATTTTTATGCTTGCTGTCTATTTTCTGCTTGCTGCAAATAAATTTCTGTACTCAGAGGGCACTAAAACTCCAAACACATGGTATTTTCCCATTTTGCTGCTGGTCGCCTGAAATATTTATTTCATGTAGTGTGTTTAATTAATTTTTTTAAAAGGGAAAAATAATTCGTGATTAATAGCAAGTGAAAATTATCTATTTCTCGGGACCATTGGGTTTGAGCTTGGACAGATAGCTTTTTAAAAGGCTTTGTGTGTCAAAGCTTCTCTAATATTTGTCAAATGCGAGACATGTTATTTATTGGGGGAGTCTTGTAGTTTTCTCATTATATATTTCCATGTCTGCTTTTTTCAAATTTAAATATTAAGCTGTTAATATGAGAAATGAATAGGGCTATAGAATTCTATTTGAAACAAAGCACTACATAATAAAATCTTTACATTTGAAAAATGATACATTGTGTGAAAGTAGAGAAGAAATTGATCATGAGTATCAGTATAAATATTGGCATCTACCTGAGTCCTGGGCATTTAGTCCTTGGATTCATTAATACTGAAGAGAGCATGGTATGGCTCTCTGGGGCAAAGTGGGTCCCTGGTAGAAATCTAAAAAAAAACACACCCCAAAACATGTCAATAAAATAAAATAAAAATCAATGTATTCTATAAATTATACATACAATGCACATAGCATGTTATAGGTATACAATGAAATGTTTAACAAAGCAGTTAAATTTATAAATGCTGGTTTTAAAAAGTGATCATTTTAAATTAATGCCAGATTATCTCATTAATTGAATATATGTTTTAAAGCAGCAATTATGCTTGTTATTTGCTATTTATTATGGGCTCATTAGCAGTATGTTATTTTCAGAAATTGGGAAATACTTTTACAAAGGTACCAAACACATAAATTTGAAACCACAATGCCAGCATATGTAACCAATGTCAAAGGTACTGAAGAGACTGAGTCAGAGGTTACCCAGAGCTCAGTTTCTGCAAAGATCACCAAAATGAAGAGGAAAATGTAGAAAACGGGGTCGATGAGAGTTTTTAAATATACATGGAGATCCACAGTCAAGGTTCAGAATATTTCATTTTTGGAGCTTTGCACCATAATATTTAATCACAAAATTTTACTATAGATAGACTTTTATTTTTCTCTAACTCTACAACAGTGGAGACTATGATGAAAATCATATTTTTTAATATGTACAGAAGAGTTACTCTTTAGCATTTCTTCTGATCACTTGAGGGCCATTCCAGCATGTCGGGAGTTAGAGATAACTTCCGTGGAGCAGAAGACAGTGACGTTCTTCGAAGCCCTGCCCTTTGGAGGTCACCCAAAGCCTCCATGGGCTATGATGACAACAGCTACCATGCACCAAGTATCTCCTAGACACCAGATCTATGCCATCTTTGACCCTCACAATAAATACAGAGGCGGATATTTTAATCTCCTTTATACAGATGAGGACACTCAGGCACAAAGCAATTAAGGTACCATTTGACCCTTCACGATAGTCATGCAGATGTTTCTAGATAGACACCATCTCAACCAGTGGATTCCCTCATTCCTCCTCAGTTAAGCAGCCCGTTTTTAAGCTCAGCATATGTAGTATGAGCCCAGATACACTCTCCTTCTTTGTCATCTTTTTCTGAGTGGAATTGACTGAGGCCCAGAAGAAAATGAATATAATGTGATTAGTATCAAGGCTGGAGCTGTGGCTGCTAGTGGTCTTGACCCAGGACCCCTCCGGCTCTGAAAACAAATGATTCTGTAGTTTGATATTGGTAGGTAATGAGTGGCTTTTTCTACTGAAAAAGAGAGTGTCCTTTATGATCATTTAAAAAACAATAGGTGGCCCATTTCCTTAATACCCTGTAATGTGTAAAGTATCAGGTACACTGTTGGCACTCAGGAAATTGCTGGATAGTGAAGGTAAATCAGCATTAAATCCCTCTAATAAAAGTCCTATTTAATAAAAAGTTATCAGCAAAATCTGTAGTAACACTAAAAAGGATACACAGTTTCTGCATCTGTAAGACAGGAATTGCCCCTCAAAGGCATGTGTAGAAGACTGAATATGATAATGTATGTAAAGCACCTGGATTAAATATGATAATGTATGTAAAGCACCTGGCACAGGGTAAACTCTCTGCCATGCTTGGCCTCGGACAATATTATATGGAATAAAAATTTGACCTTGCCACCTTGCAAGGCTTGGTTTGTTTTAGAATCACTTTGCCATTATAATATTGGACGTTTCCCCCCTAAACTTGAAAATAAGTTTTTCAAGATTCGAAAACTAAGAAAAACATGCAACTAAAGTTTATAGCTTCCCTCCTCTGAAAAAAAAAAAATAGCACTCCTCCTGAAAAATAAAGTTGTGCTTTGGGAGTTTTGTGGTCAAATCATTTAGGAAAATTAAGGGTTAGAGAAAGTTAAACATTTAATCTTGCTATCATCCACCTCAGAGGCTTTGTGTACTAATATGCATGATGACCCTCCGTGGGTAAGGACCAACTCAGGTGGTATATGGTATCTTTCAAACCTCCGCGAACATGGAACCAGTTTTTTAATCAACCATCTTATGGATTGCACACTGTATGGGGCACTTTTGAAAAATGGTTGGCTAAAGTATTGGTCCTTTTTTTTTTTTTTTTTCAGTGCCAATGGACTTTTATTAATTTCCCCCCCTGAAACCCATTACCTGAAAAATTCATTTGTCATTCTGTGTATTCGTCTTATTAACCAGAAAAGCAAGAGCAGTCATATAATTCCATTGATGTATACTCAGAAGATAAGAAAACCTTATGTGGGTAACCCTATAGGTCTTTACAATTGGGTAAAAGTCATTATTCCCATTAATAATGGGAGTAGCTCATGAGCACCATTACTGTCTTCATAGACTCCCTGTGGGATTTCAGGACCCCAGTTTAGGACTCTCTGCTCTTGTAGAAAACCCAGGATCACTGTCTAACTTGGCCCACACATTTGTGATGGAATGAGCCTTCCAAGAAAAGCAGAGGTAGTATAAGAATGTGTTAATTTCCTAGGGTCTTGGCCAGGGATTCTTTGGATATAAAAACTATGCTTTCAGGTTTCTGTTCCTTTATCATAAGTATAAAGGTATCTATTAAGGGTATAAAATAGAAGCTGGCTTGTGGGAAAAATTGGGATGAAGGTAAATTCTCTTTGTCCCACCTTCCTCCCTTTTCTCTTTTTGCACATCTGCTTTGTTTTACCTCCAGAAAGCAGGTAGGCCTTCTCTGCTGTGCAGTACAAATTATTCCCACCGTCACCCCTGGGTCCCACCCTAAACATGCCCGTTCATTTTAAGCCCTTAGCAGAGGTTGGCTAGAGACTGTAAGTGCCAATTCTCAGAAAAAATAGCTGATTGGCTCCTCTTGGTCAGGTGTTCATCTCTTGTCCAGTCAGCAGTAGCTAAGAGTGGGTCCTCATGGCCCCTTGCCTGCTTCATTCGATTTTCTGAAAATGGAGTTATGGGAATTGTCAGAAGAGATAGCTGATTGGCTCCTCTTAGGCGTGTGTCTTTTGTCCAATCAGCAGTAGCTAAGGGTGGGCCTTCATGGTCAGCTGCCTGCCTCATCAGATTGTCTGATCATGGGTTAATGCGATTGGGTAAGTCTTGGCCAATGACCAGTTCCCAATAGGGGAGAGGGAAACTTGTACTGAGATTCGTGTGCACCCCTTTAGAAGAGAGGAGTGAGTAAGACTGGGGCATACTCGGGTCTCTGAATCTGAAGACTGGATTGTGGAGCTTTAAAAATATTGATGCTGTGCCTCAGACCAATTGAATCAAGAACCTTTAGGGGCCGGTGGGGCTCAGACATCAGTATTAAAAAAAAAAGAATTCCCAGTGATTCTGATGTACAATTAGGATTGAGAACTCCTAGTAGAAGAACCCCCAGGGGACACAGTTATCTACGGAAACCCAGAAAGGGAAGAAGCTGCTGGTGAATTTCCCACATTTTACTCTGAGTTTTACAACTCAGCATTTCTGAGGTCCAGTTTAAAATGGAAAGGGATGAACAATTGCTTTGCATTTCCCCTGCTTCATCTACCCTTCCTAGTTCTTCATTAACATCAACGCTATTCTTCATAAGCAAGGCCAAGGCAGTCAGGTAAGGTACCCAGGGAAAGTGAGTTGAAGCTGGTGTCCACAAGCCTCAGTTTGAAGCCAGACTTGGCCACTAAAGCAGCCATGTGACCTGAGTGGGTCACATTCCCCCGATTGCCCTGCTGAGTCTTGCTCTTCTCTTTTGGAAAATGGGTCAATTGAGCTATGGTCAGAGGTCTTCCATGGGTCTCACAAAATCAGTGAAGTGATCAGTTCATCCCAGAGCCAGCACCTGAACTAAGAGAGATACATAGAAGATTTTGAGCTGTTAGAATGGCTCATTTTAACGGTGGTGATGGTGCTTTTAAAAACAGTCTGCAGAGAAAAGAGAATAATGTATTTAGTTATCAAGTCACAAGGATGGAGGTATTCCCAAATTATTTGCACAGACTTCTGCAGATACCAATCAGATATTTATATTATTTGTCATCATCATCAGACACTTATTTACTGTGTGGTTGGGGTAAAGTAGAAACAGGACTGAGGGAAAATGGTGCTGGCTGGAATTAACCAAGATGCTTGATCGCGCGCTGTCAGACTCATTGATTCTCCACTAAAGCATAGTATTAAACCACACAAAAGTGGGCTTGCTCCAACGGCACTCTTCACTCTGCCTTGTAAGACAATTACGTTTTAAATTTCTCATCTCCTCTTGGACGCTAAACTGTGTGAGCGTGAAGTTCATGCCTCATTTATTTTTGTGTCCAACACAGCCCAGTATCGGTGAGTAGCACCTAGTAGCTGTCTCGGATCCTTTCCAGAATGCAGCAGGGTATACCTGAATAAGCAATTAGGTACACAAATAAGCAAACAAATGGGAGATAAGAGCCTGGCAAAAGTGTGTGAAATGACCAAGATGACATCTTTGCAATCTGTCAAAATTAGAAGTATTCTCTTAACTTTTTTCTAGGTTTTCAAAAGACCCCTAGCCTGACATTTCTTTGTCACTTTTGCAGACTAAGTTTCCTTTGCTGGACAGCTTGTTAAATGTAGTCTGCACTAGTGCTGTTTCTTAATGTTCTTCTTTGGAGATCTATTGGAAAGTCGGTCTTTTTTTCTCTGACTGGTTTGTTGTCAAAGTTATTACGCTTTAATTATTTTAAGATTTAATTGAACAAGTATCTGTTGTGTATTACCTATACAGTAGAAAATGAACATGGTGCTGAGGATATAGAAATAAATAAGATACATTCTTGCTTTCAAGATTTATTATTGATTAAGACAGCTAAAAACATAAATGCTGGTCCTGTTTGATAAATGCTTTCCAGAAGATATGGGGGCAGAAAGGGAGGGGAATTTTTCAAACTTGGGTTTATGAGGTGAACAGGAGGGGTATAACCATTTTGTAAATACCATGTGTAAAAGCAAAAGCTTCAAAAGTATCAAAAGTAACCTAGATTTTTAATCTGGGATAAGGAAGATTTTCCTTAGCCTGATGTAAAACCCAAATGCTATAAAGTAAAGGCTTGGTAAGTTTGATTACATAAGCATTTAAAACTTATGCAGGGCAAAAGCACGACAAAACAAAAACACAACAAACAACATGAAAAGACTAAGTGGGGAAAGTTGCAACCCACAAGCTAGTCAAAAACCTAATTTCCTTAATATAAATAGCTCTTGGAAATCCATAAGAAGATAAATGACCTAATAGGAAAATATCCAGAGAAGAATGGACAGTTTTTGGGAAAAAAAGTACATATGAATGACCAATAACATTATGAAACAATGTGCAACCTTCCTCACAACCACATAATAATGATATATTCTTTTGGCTAGAATGTAGAATGATTGGTCGTCTCCATACACCGTTGTGAGCATTTAAATTGGATAACCTCTTAGGCAGCTAATATTTATACCATCTTATAGCGCAGAATATTCACAGACATAACACCTTTTTATACACATTTGATGTTTGGGGATTTTAATTCAATACAGTGCTTGGGATATAGCTGGAATAAACAGTGTGTTAATGTGTGTGAGTTGGGGAGGAAGGATTGCCTCAGATGCAGGCCAAGATGGGTAGACAGGGCGCAGATCAAGAAGAAATTGGAAGGTCAGGCCAAATAAGGCATGAAAACAGGAGGCTGAAACTCAAGAGAGGAATGAACTAAAGTGGCCAGTGCCCTGGCATTTGGCATGTTTCCCTCCTCTGAAGCCACTTCTGCCTAGAATTCATTTTTCAAATGTGAAACGTTTTCAAGTGTGAAGCCATCTAGGTAGCCCCTCCTCCTGATCAACCTAAATTTGCTCTGAGCTCTCCACCAGATAAAAGAGACTTATGTGCGTTAATTGAATTAAGGCCGGTGTTGTTCATTGAGCTGTGGCAGCGGTTCCTCTGTTCTAGGCTTTTTCTGTATCATCTGCATTGTCACAGCCAAAAGTGTTGGGGGAAGAAAGGGAGGGGCATTTTTCAAAGAACTACATAGGGCTTTGGTCACGTGCCCGCCATTAACATCAATCGCAGATGCAGGGCAAAAATGCCTCGCACGTCCCTCCACACACCTCTTTGAAAAACGGCCCCTCTGGTGTTGCTACCAGACTCCCCTCCACTGATACAGGATTCGGGGGCTTTGAAGTTGGTTGTGGAAATTTCACTGCTTTCTTTGACTCCAGCAAATTGCTCCAAAATGCTACAAATGTAAAAAAGACTAAGAAAGCTTTAGCAGCAGCTTAGAGGTGGAATCCCCTTAAGCCATTGACAGAAAAATGTGTTTCTTCTTTCAGTTTTTAATTTGTGAGTTATATCTTAAAATACAGCAATTCAGTCATAGTCTTTTCTTAGGAGAAGGAAAATGAAGAGTGAGTCGGGCAGGGGCTGGCAGAGAAAGGGGGAGATTTTGTAGTTCTAATTCTTTGACCTTGTTGCATTTGGGGGAAGTCCTAGAAGCAGGGGCAAAACTTCCTGCAAAGAAATTATGTAAAACATGTGTTGTTCAATGTGGCTGAAAAACATTTCCAGCATGGGTCCAGTTGGAACTCTTTCGTGAATTTAGATTTGACTGGGTTGAGAGAAGCTGGTGACGCCACGGCTGAAAACCTTGTAGACCTATAGATCTATCTGCCTGAACCCAGGACAGCAGAGGATAGGGAGATTTGAACCCACTACATTTGGCCTACAGGATGCAGTTCTTGGCCATGCTTAAAATTTTGCCTTAACAGTTTCCTGTTTTATGGGGAAGCGATTGCGCTTTGGTGCATTTATAAAAAAAAAAAAAAAAAAAAAAAAAAAAAAAAATTGGCTGAGATATTTTTTTCTTGTAGTATGCTAACACTGCACCAGGCTAGAAAGAATTATGGAGTGGTGGAAATGACCGCTAGAAGCTCCCTGGGTTTCAGTTACCACCTCCATAAATTTAGGGATTTGGCATGAATCAGACATTTTCAAACTCATTTTATTTTGTTTTGTTTCTGCAGAGGAGCTGTTTTGGAAAATGAAAGTTTATCTGGGATCACTATGTAAAAGAGAAATTGGAAGCCACTGAGGGTGGAGCTGATTCTCCAAGTTCTTAGACCTTCCTCCCTCCCACTCATCTCCCTGGGACTCTAGGTTCTATGCAGCCCAATTTGAATATCTATAAGAAATACTTCTCTCTAAGGAAATGTCAGCTCAGACAGTCTTGTCTGATGCAGCAAAGGACCACTTTTTTTTTTTTTTTTTAACTGAAAATGTGGGGATTCCTCAGGGTGGAGCAAACTACACAGACATCAATGCCAGACCTTTCTAGCTTTGTGACTTTGGGAAAGTCACTTTCCCTCTATAGATGCTTGGTTTCCTCACCTTTCAAAGGAGAATGCTAGAACAAACCTGATGGAATTCTTATACAGGTTAAATGAATGAACCCAGGCGGCATCTGTTAAGTGCCAATACCAGCTAGCTGCTCTTTTCCTCCTCACGCTCAGCATTTAGCACAGAAACTCGCACAGAACATATTCCCAGTAAATGTATGCTGGACTGACTGTCAGTAGTATGCCCTTAGGCATGGGCTCCGAAGAACCAGTTGTATTATATCTTCTCAATTCCACATCTAGAGACTTTACACTGGTAGCAGAAAATTGGCCATAGTGGGAATATTTGCAGAAGGGAATATAAACACTGTAAAATCAGAGCCTTATCCTGACCCACCCAGAGAGCCAGTTGCTAAACATTTAGCAGCACACCATTGCATGAGCTTCCCAGATGAACAACTTGAACAGAGGAGTATCAAATGTATATGTCCTATTGCTAGTCTGGTGGTAAGCACAAAAGAAGCAGAGAAGTTAGAGATAGCTGTAGGCTGCAGATGTCAAAGAAAGATCTTAGAAAATGGAGAGGTTATGGATACCCAGGAAGAAGTAATAGGATGTTCCAGGACTATAGGGAATAGGATAAGAGGGAACATGGCTAAGTTATTAAGGGAATGGCTTTGGAATCTGAAAGACTGGGGAGAAGATAGACAAGCAAAGAGCTGAGGAGGGATGGCTGGATAACAGGACAATTTGGAAGGCCAGGGCTGGAGGAAGGTGTTAGATTAGGTAGAGCCCAGAAGGATGCTTCGGTAGTGTTAGAAAGGAAGGTAAATCTTAATTCCATCCACAGCAATGATTCCTTTACCTTGCAGATATGTCCAACAACATGAAAAGCATCAACCTGTCAATTTTAGTGGCTTTCTTAGCCTTTTCAGCTGGTGCAGAGTCTAACTAAATAGCTTCCAAACACCTGAAGAAATTTAGATAAATCAGTGGAAGAAAGATCCAAAAAAAAGGAACAAAGACAGGAGTGGGGCTTTCGGGGCTGTGGTTTGAAGATGACAGCAATGGATCCCACCACCTGGTCTTTGCTGCATCCCTCCCAGATTCCAGCTGATGGATCATGAAAGCAACATCAGTTGTTTGCATTTAACTTGTTTTACTTTGACCCCTGCCTCCCTAAGAGCCCGGGACAGCTCCCTCTAGGTTGGTGATTCCCAACGTTGGTGACTTGTGAAAATGATCTGAAAAGCTTTTCAAATCCCAACGCCTATTCCCCAGCCCAGATCAATTAAATAATCCTGGGGTGGTACCCAGGCATCAATAATTTTTTCAAAGCTCCCTGGGTGACTGTACTGTGCAGCTAAGGCTAAGAAGCACTGCTCTAAGGCATGGGTTCTCAAACTTTAGTAAGCCTCAGAATCACACATTGCATGGTCTCACTCCAAGTTTCTGATTCAGACAGTCTGAGTGTAGAGCCTGAGAATTACATTTCAAACCAGTTCCCAGGTGATACTGGAACAGGGACCACATTTGAGCACTTGAGAAATCTCTGCCTTCAGTAACTAAAGCAGGATTTGGAAGACAATCTGATAGAGGAGCTATAGACCACATCCCATCCCCAGCTCTGCAGCTCTCACCCAGAGAAACCCACCCGTTTAAAGCAGTGGGTCTCAACTGAAGGATGCTGCTCCTCCAGGGACATTTGGCGATGTCTGGAGGCATTTTTGGTTGCCAAGACTCAAGGTACGGAGGCCACTGGCCTCCAGTGAGGTTGAGAGGAGGGATGATGCTAGACATTCTACAATGCACAGGGAAGACCCTCCCACAAAGCGTTATCCAACCCCCGATGTCAATCTTGCTGGGGGTGAGAAACTCTGGTTTAAAGTCTCTGAGGCTGTTTGACTTCCTAGGTGAAGTGGGGATGGTGACACCTGTCTTTCTAGATTGTCGCTCAGAGAGAATGAGACTGTGCAGTGACTTAGGCAGGAAGTGCTCAGTACCTGGTAGGCGTGCTTATCCTCCTAGCTGATTAATGTAGTGATGTAAACTTTCATGAGGGGGCTTGACCTCTGTGAATCTGTTCTTTTCATCTGCAAAATGGGCACAATAACAGAGTCAGTGTTCTGAAGAATGCTCGTAAGGATTAAAGGAGATAATCTACATAAAGCCCCTAGAAGTGCTTAGTAAACGTGATCTATTATTGCCATTCCTGTTAGATGTTTACGCAGGCCTTGATTCTGAAGGTTGTCTTGAAGGGTCCAAGATGCTCACCTACTACTTCTCAATTTGTAGGTCCATCATACAGGTGGAAAGGCAGCAAATTTCTAGTTTTCAGGAGGCAAGGACTCAGGAACAGTAGCAAAAATAATAGCAACTATTTAGTACTGAAGGCCAGACCCAAGACCCAACCAGATGATAGCTCCAACAGTGCCCAAGTGCATGTGGCTGCTGCAAAAACCTGAGGTTTAATTTTTACCTACATGTTTCTAGCCTCAGTGTATGCCTGTTTTAATAAGAATTTGGTGAAGTGAAATGTTGAGAAGATAAAAGACCTTCAGACTTACCTACCACGAGGCAGACATGTCTCAAGGCAATAAGTGAATTAGAATGACTCCCTGCAGGCCTTCCCATTTTCCAGATATAACAGGAATTTGAACCGGGGTCTGTCTGACTCCAACACCTGGGCTCTTAACTAGCCTGTGGGTCATCTTGTGAGTTACAACAGGAACCCAGCAGAAGACACCAGGGACCATTAGGGGCCATCCACAGACACCCAGCCCTGCCGGACTTCCTTTGCAGAGCTTCCGGCTCCTATCTGAACTACAGCCACAGAGGTAAAATGCCCTTTCTCTAATCTGCATGCAAAATGGATTTTAGCGACTGGATTTTATTGAGAAACAGACTCCCTCTTCCCCCACCCCCAACATTTGAAAACATATTGTCCTCTTTACTGTAGTTCATTTTGCTTTCTGAGGTGATTAATGAATTAAAGATGCAGCGTATTTATTCTTTTGCCTGATTACCATTCTGTAATAAATCTAAGCTCTGGAGTCTGTCGATACAAGAAGGCCAACCTGCGTCTTTGGAAAATAAAGATTTGTACATTAAGCTTAACTTCCAGCTCTCCGACGCAGGAGAAAATTCACCTTTAGAGCCTTATAAAAATAAATAGGGAATTCAAAGAGACATTAGCTGGCAAGTGGAAGATTCCATTTCCGAGGACTGGAAGGTGTCGTGTACACATCTCCCTGGACATAGGAAAGCCTGATGCCCTGTAGATGGGATTTATTTATTGGAAATGCAGAACACTGAGCTTCTCATGGAGGCGATGGTGGGCAGGGAAGAGATGCCCAGCAAGGCCTTATCCCAGGTCCAGCAGGGAGAGGCCATGCTTCACCCTCTGAAGCCCTCAGTTTCTATAATTCTCATTAACTTTGACCCATATCAGGGCAGGAAAAACATACAAATAGACAAAACTAGGTTGCTGATATCATTGGTCATTTTTTAAAAAACTTTTTTTTTTTAAAAAGGAAAAAACAAAAACTAAAACAAAAAACTCCCTTGCCTTGTGGCTCCTATCAGTCCATTTCTCAGTTGATTTGGCAGTATGTGGATGTATCTGTGTATATGTATAATCAAACTAAGGTAGTAATCAAAACTCAGATTGAATGAGTGACTAATGTTTGCATTTTTTTTTTTTTTTTTTTTGAGACATAGTCCTGCTCTTGTTGCCCAGGCTGGAGTGCAATGGCACAATCTTGGCTCACTGCAACCTCTGCCTCCTGGGTTCAAGTGATCCTCCTGCCTTAGCCTTCCGAGTAGCTGGGATTACAGGTGCCTGCCACCATGCCCGGCTAATTTTTGTATTTTTAGTAGAGATGGAGTTTCCCCATGTTGGCCAGGCTGGTCTCAAACTCGTGACCTCGTGATCTGCCCGCCTCAGCCTCCCAAAGTGCTGACATTACAGGCATGAGCCACTGTGCCCCACCTAATATTTGCATCTTAATGGTAGGTAGTCTTTCTTTATATGCATTTAATTCATCCCCAGACAGCCAAAAGATTACCTGCCAGGACTCTATAAAATGCCCTAAGAGGTATTCAAGATTCTATCCAAGTCCATTTTTCTGGAAAGACAGTCTCTACGTTCGTCAGAGCCTCAAAAGCTTCAGTAGCCAAAGAGGATTTGGGAATCAAACCACAGGGTTCCAAAGGCCTTTTCCCTCCTGGTGAGAATCGCAGTTCCATGAAGTGGTGGAAAGAGTCAGGAACTGGAGGTTCCTTACGGCCCTGCAAATCTCACCAAGATGAAGGATTCAGGCAGAGTACAGTCCAGTTCAGGGTTCATCCACTAACTCAGGTTGGCGATGGGGGACATTACACTTTGCTCTTCAACCTTGGCTTCTTCCCCCAAGACCCACACTTGTGGCGTGGTCAGGAGGGTCAGGTGGCCCCCAGGGTACAGTGTGAAAGGAACACGTGTCCAGGATCAACCCTCCCGAGATGGTTGGTTTGGTTAGCACTGAAAAGTGGGCAAGATGTTCCTATGGGCACTTCCTTCCCAGAAGCACCATCACTCCCTCAGCTCAGTACGGATCTGCTGGGCCATCAACAGGGAGCACTGGGGGTCTTACACTACAGTCCCCACTCCCTGCTGTGAATCCCCCTTCCTAACCAGCCTAGGCCCCTCTGACCATTCCCTCAGCTCTTACAGCCTTTTGTAAGACCATAAGATTAATCTCTCCCACACTGGTCTAAAAGTGCCATAAAGACAGAACTGTGTCCTATTTTGGTGCACAGGGTTTGCCTTTGTTTCTCTAATGGCAGAGTGTTGGCACTTAATTGGTCCTTATATATATATGGATATGTACTTTTTTTTAAAAAAAAAGGAGCTGATGATCTATAGAGATGTTATTCTGGATGCAGATCAGAATTACTTGTGAGTTGGTTGGGTTTTGTTTAGTTAGTTGGTTTTGTTTGTTTTTAATACACAAACCTAGGCCTAACAGCCAGGAGAATCAGAGTGGCCCAGGATCTGTCACTGCAGGGTGAATTGTGCATGGCCCAGAGTCTGCCAGACTTGGTGTCCAGTCCTTGTCCTGTCAATTTCTAACTGTGTGACTTGACACAGGTGTCTATACCTCTCTGAACGTCAGTTTCCTCATCTATCAAATGGGAGAAAATACTGCCTGCCTCGGAAGATTTCAGAATAGTGCTCTCAGTATAGGGCTTTCAACATCCCTGAGCTTGCTAAGTTTATTAGTCCATTCTTTAATAAACACATACTTGGGACTGCGTAATTTATAAAGGAAAGAAGTTTAGTTGACTCAGAGTTCAGCATGGCTGGAGCGGCCTCAGGAAACTTACAATTATGGCAGAAGGGGAAGCAACATGAAGGCAGGAAGGAGAAGTGCTGAGCGAAGGGAAAAGAGCCCCTTGTAACACTATCAGTTCTCATGAGAATTCAGTATCACAGGAACAGGATGGAGGTGACCACCCCCATGATTCAGTCATCTCCCACCGGGTCCCTCCCACAACACGTGAAGATTTTGGGACCTACAGTTCAAGATGAGATTTGGGTGGGGACACAGCCAAACCATATCACTGAGTGAAGGGGAGGTAAGGGAGAGTTGTGATGTCATAGACCCAGGTCAGCAGACCTTTTCTGTAAATGGCCAGGTAGTCAATCATTTAGGTTTTAAGGGCCACATGATCTCTGTTTCAGCTGCTCAACTCTGCCATCGACAGTATGTAAATGAATGATCCTGGCTGTGTTTCAATAAAGCTTCTTTTTTTTCACAAAAACAGGTAATTGGGCTGGATTCAATTCCCATAGGCCCAGCTTGCAGAGACAACATAGAGGATTGTAACTGGGTGTTCTGGGTCTTTGATAGCAGAAAATTTGGCTCTGAATGGTGTGAACACCCTGGGACTTGTTATCTCCCATGAGAAGTCCAGGAGTAGGTGCCCTTGCAAAGCTGTTTATTTCCACAGCTGAATGACCTCAGGGCCTGGACTCTTGCCCTCTCCCTGCTCCACCATTGTCAGGCTTCAGATGTAAGACGTGTAAGATTCGAGGTACCACGTCTTTTACACCATCCCCCCCAAAACCAGAGGCAGAGAGTGTGCAGTGCTTTATTCCTTCATAAGAGTAAGGAATGTTTTGCAGAAGTCACTTCCCCACATAGTTAATAGGCTGCAATTGTCAGGTGTCCATCAGTCTGTCAATGGTTGGCATTGGTTATGCAATTAACCATTACAGGCTTAGACTGGTCAAGGTTCACCCCACACATACTTCGCAGGGTTGGGGATCTGCCAGATTTGCCAGGAACCACACTGTCTGGGCAGACCTGAATAAAACCCTGACTTTCATTAACAAAGAAGATGGGTGAGTTGGACCACTGTGGGCTGCCACAGTGTGCTCCACGCCCTGAGGGTTGTCACACGGACAAAAGAAGGCACTGTGGGTGACAGTACTTGGTAAACAGTGGGGCTTCTTCAGGATGTGCCCTGTGGATGTCTTCTTCCATCGGGAAAGTTATCTATCAGGCTCTAAGATGTATTATTTCTAAGTAAACCAGTGTGCCCAGTTCACAGCTACTTCTCCCTTGCCTATTTCAGGGTCCCCAGTTGACACTGTTGACCTTATTCGGCTATGAACAGATTCCTCACTTTTCTTCCCCATAATTCTTCTTCCCTTGCAACCGGAAGAAGAAAGAAACTTCTAGGTAACAAATGCAAAAAAGAAGTCTTCCAGCAAGGCAGGCACACTTCCTAGGACCGAGAAATACTCCTTCCATCTTCTGAAACAAACAAACAAAAAAAAATTGCTAAGATGAAGAGGAGAGAGGCTGCCCTGCCAGGACTTTGCATTTAATTATGCAGTGAAAGCCACTTAGCAGAAATCCCAGGAGGCCTGAAGGGGCGGCAGTGGCCATGGTGGGGGGAATCTGTTGAAAGGAGGGTTTGCTCCGCTTGAAATGCATCCCACCTGCCTGAAAGGTCTCTCTTTTTGCCTTTGAAATACGTGGAATTGTGAACTAGATTAAGAAAAATCTTCAAACCTAAGCTAATAGTTTGAGGCTGGCTTTCCCAACATCCAAAAATGATCACAGGTGATCCTGCCCTGAGGAGTCTGGATGACACTGTTTTGGAAGTGAAATTTACAAGAAGTAGAAGGCTTTTTCCTTCTCAACCAGAATTGCTAGAATCAGATATGAAAACTCCCTGAGAACATCTCAGTGGTCGTATGTGTGTGTGTGTGTTTGCTAGCTAATTAAGACATCTAAAGCTGTCCAATGAGAAATATAATGTAAGCCACGTTTTAAATCTTAAATTTTCTAACAGCCTCATTTAACAAAGAGAAACAGCTAAAATGATTTTTAATATTATTTTAAATGCCATAAATTAAAAGTATTATGATATAACTGCATACTCATTTTAAAAAAAGGATTACTGAGATATTTCACAAATCTATTTTTTTGGTGCGAAGTCTTTAAAATTTGATGTATGTCTCAATTTGGATGCTAAATGTTCAACAAGGTTAAAGTGAAATGGAGCCTGACCAAAACAATAAAGATGTGCTTAACAGAAAGAAAGAATATTTTACACCGCTTCAGTTTTTAAATTTAAACATAAAGTAGTTAGAGTCAAACAAAATTAATAATTCAGTTCTTGAGACACACTGGCCACATTGCCAATGTTCTGTAACCGCACATGGGCAGCGGCTGTCACATGAGACGGTGCACTAAGCTCTAGAGTTTTCAGTTACTTGAGTTATCCAGTTGAAAACCTTTACCTGCCAGATTAAGGCTTAGCTTTGGTGTCTGGAAACTCCAGTGCTTAATGGGTGCAGCCTTCAGCCTGTACGATAAATCCACCTGAGCGGAAGGTCTGCTGTCTGTTTCCATAGTATAAACACCTAGTGCAAGCCTAGAGGTAACACTGACTTGGTATTTGTTGAATGGATGAATGGACAGGAGAAGGCACAAATGAGCCTCCTGACCAGTAGACACATTTGAATTTGAAACTGAGGCCTGAAGGCTTTTTGTTTTTGTTTTTGATTTGTTTGGATTTGATTTAGATCTGAAAAAGAAGGGAAAGATCTGCTCTGTTTTCTGGGCCTGGGGAGGGGGCTGAATCCAGGCAGGTAAGTATGATGGTCTCATAACCAGACCTTCTTCGCGGGTGGAATGATGTCTCCTCTCCATCTTCCACTTGTTCTCCTAGGAGGGAGAACAATACTGGGTTGGAGACCTGGACAACAGCTTTGCGGTGAGTGGGTGGCCTTCTCCAAAGCATGGGGGCTTAAGAATGAGGGTTAGAAAGAGCTTGGCACTTCAGCCTGGAGTCCCAGGTCTACAGATGTTGAGAAATTTGTCTTCTTAGGTCTGTGTTCAGGGACAAGGCTGAAAGACCTTCTGTGGTGTTAGTTGGCATCCAGGGTGTAGATGATGTAAAGAAATGTTTTGTGGTCTGGATAGACAAAGGGCCTTTAAGCCTACAAAATGTGTTTTTCTCAGGAGTCGTAACTATATCTCTGACTCCTAGGTCCTGGAGCCGGTGAGGGAGTTCGCTTGCCTTTTCCTTATCCTTCCATCCATTTATTCATTCACCTGTCACATCGTCTATGAAGAAACTCTTGTGCAAGGCAGTAGAATGCTGGAACTATCGATGGGAACAAAACAAACCTTGTCCATGTCCACATACTGCTTCATAATTCATTAGTGTAGATGGGCTTTAAACAAGTAATTCATTACAATTGTGCCAAGTACCATAAAGACTGGAAACAGAATGGTGTGACTAGACGTGGTCTGAATATTACATGTTTTAAGATGAATATTTAGAAATGAACAGGATTATGTCTTGAGAAGTTAAGGGAATAGGGATGGAAAGGGGGAATGTTTTCCAAGTAGAGCAAGGAATATGCTAGAGGGCTGAAGAGCAACAAGAGCTAATAGCTGCCCAGTGGTTTTGAGCCTGTGGACTTAAGTGGTTGTGAGCCAAACGGCTCATGTTGAACCAGAGACACTGTTGTGTCCACTCTTGGCTCCCTCGTACCCAGCTGAGTGCCCTGCTCAACAAATATTTTCTGTATAAATGAAGGCAAATAGTTACCCTTGGTTAATCTTAGCTTTGGAGGTCATTCCTGTCAAACATCTAAACACACCATCTCCTCTCTTCTCAATCCTTTGGGTTTCATTTGGAATTGTGTGGATAATTCTTCTAACTTTCTTTGGCTTTGAAGACCATTTTTTCTTCTTCTCCTCAAGACATTGTCGGGGCAGTGGAGATTTCTGCTCTCTTTCCTGGAGGTTCCACTTTTAAGTCTGTTTAAAATGTACCAGCAATAGGCAGATGAACAAAAGCGTTCCAATTCTGCTAATGTAGAAGGGGCATCATGTGGAAGATAGATGTGTGCCCATGAGCCCAGTGTGACCCAGAATCTTTCATCACATGTGGAATTTAATATGTCAGAGAGTGAGTTAAAGATACAAGTCTTGGGATGAAAGCAAAGACTTAGACTAAAAATTAAGTTTTGTGGCTGGAGGCAGCAGGATGGCATTGAGCTAGCAGAGTGGATGAAATCCCCTAGGCAAGGATGGGTAGAGCAAACCTTGAATGCAGTTGAGAACCAAAGAGCTACATGGCTGTTGAATTTCTCCAGAACAGTTAGGTAGTCCTGCTCTGTGTGTTTCCTCTATTTCCCCCCACACCTCATCACTGTGAAGGGTGGCCTTCACAGAGGAGTTGGGAGGGCAGTGGAGGTGACCTAGGGATTATGAAAAGGTGAATGGGCTTTCAGAATAATAGGCAGTGGCCTCTCTGGATGAGGAGCCAATATCCAGTGACTTCTAGGCTCATTCCTGTTGTGTGTTAATCTTCCCTGAGAGATTAAAAAATTCCTCAGGAGAGTTTTCATGACAATGCGTTTCTTATGGAAAATATGCATTTAGTTAGGTAAGGAAGATTCACAAAGAAAAAAAAAAAGACCTTCTGTGCATTTGCTATTTCTCAAATGCCTTTAGCTTGAAGTAGTCGGCAAACCAATGCATCACGTTTTGGACTCATAGTTCCTGGGGTCCTTCAGTGCCTTCCGCAATTGCATACAGTTGTAGAAAAACAAAATAGTTCAGGTTATTTTTTTCTCAGCTTGCTTTTTGTTCATTTGTATGTTTCCTTTTCAACATTGTATTTGTTCAACTTAATTTGAAATGTCCAGATGGAGGCTTACACAGGCTTCCTGCCTCTTCCCGCTCGTCTCAAATCCTTTTCATTTCATGATTTAACCAATAATGTCTCCGAAGTAATACGTGACATGGAATTTCATTTAAGAATACTGTTGGTGGCCAGGTACAGTAGTACGCACCTGTAGTCCCAGCATTTTGGGAAGCCGAGGCAGGAGAATTACTTGAGGCCAGGGGTTGGAGATCAGCCTGGGCAAAGTAGCAAGACCCCATCTCTACAAAAATACTTCTAAAAATAATTAGCCAGGCATGGTGGCCCATGCCTGTAGTCCCAGCTACTCAAAAGGCTAAAGCAGGAGGATTGCTTGAGCCCTTGAGGTTCACAGCTGCAGTGAGCCATGATTGTGTCACTGCACTCCAGCCTGGATGACAGAGCCAGACCCTGTCTCAAAAAAGGTGACATAGATATAGGAGAGAAACACAACACAGCACAACACAAATAAAACCAAAGCAGCAATGTTATGGTAGGAGACCTTTCAAGCATCCATGCTCTGTTTTATCCCATCTGCCCACCAGATAGCTAAACAATAAATTGATAGGATCAAGAGGAAGGAAAGACAAATTAGAGTGAAATATAGCATCATCAGCATTTTTCATTTCCGTTGGCTTCTCCAATTTAAAAATGGAATCATGCTTAACATCTTAATTAGGGACAGTAATGTACAGCAGTTTTTTTATGAACATCTAGTAATTTACACTTGAAGTAAATTATAGTCAATTTATCTACAGTGACAAGTCAATAAAACAGTGGAAACCTCAAGCTTTTCAATCACCTGATATTTGTTTCCTGGCTTTGCTAGTAGAACTGAAGGCAGAGCAACAGGTAGGGATGTGTGCCTCTTGGGGAGGATCCTGTGGCTTTTGAAATCTGCCACTCGAAGACTTCCCTTCTGGAAGACCCAGTTTAATTTTCACCAGTTGTCATGCCCTTAGAATTTACATAAAGATACACATTATTGAGGACCGTTAATGACTGGGGCCTTTTTGTTCTTGCAATGTGGGTGATCAGGATGATTCAAGTGGTAAACAAAACTGCTATCTGCTTCTAACAGTGGTTCATTCTAATGAAGAGTGTTAAATGTGTGCACAAACCATCAATCGCCTCCACAGCAATCTTCTTGGTGGTGCAAGCCCAGTTACTAGCTAAGCCCACCCAAACCACAGCCAGTGTCCTTAGGCTCAACACTGGTGTACGACAAGCTGTACTGTGGTTTCAGAAACAGCAATTAGATCAATGTCAACAGCTCCCAAACAAACATACAGTCACCAGGCAAGATGGAAAAGACACACCCTAGGTAGGGGTTTTTTTGATGTCTGTTGGTTCAGAAAAGAAATGCATGTGCCCAGTCAAGAATAAACAAATTCTGTGAAAAAATTTGTTTGACTTCAAAGAAGGATTAGCCTGTGATCATCTCTCAAAGTCAAATACCTTCCACAGAATCAGGAGCCCCTATTATAATCAAATGAGAACCAGGCTAAAGATCCTAGAACCACAGGGAAAATTGTTGTTTTGTTTTGTCTTCCCAAAGAAAGCCACTGGACTCTTGAATTTAATCCCAGCTGGATGGTAAGGCTTAGGAAGGCGTGAAGTATCTGCATCACTCACTGGTGTATCCTCAGGACCTGGGACTGAGTTCCAACTATGAATGAAAACCCCACAGTCTGTGTTGCTTCTAGGGGCACAGCTATCCTCATACTCCCCTCTCTTTGTGTTATGTAGCTGATCCCCAAAAAGTCTGATGCCAATCTTCCCTTCTCTCTTAAGTGAGAAAATAACAGTAATATAAATCAGTGCCAATATTGCTTTTTAATTTTAGCTCAAGGAAGTAGAGGACTGAACTATGATCATTCAAACTGACAAATCTGATCAATGTAATTAGCCAAAGCAAAGGCTATGCGACTTTAAGCCATGATATTTCTTTGATGGTGGGTTGATGGAACCAGCCTGTATTCCTTCCCTCTCTCCCTCCTTGCCTCCCTCCTTTCCTTCCTTCCTTCTTTCTCTTTATAGTTTATAGTTTCCAATTCACTTTTTCAGCATGGCATAGCTCAAGCATAAATGGACACATTTCCCTTTTACATTCTTTCTGGCTCTTTCCAATAATACTCATGCTAATAAAATGGCCCCCCACAGACCGGAAAAACCCAAGACCCACTCTCTACAATCGTGAGCTACCTCAGCTGTGATGGTCTCCTGTTGGTTCACTCAATTCAGTGCTCAGTTTCCAGGACAGGTGTCACATTCTGAAATGTGAGGGTGCATGAGAGAAGTCGGTATGCTTCCCCTGAACCATTTTCTTGGTGGCTGCATCAGACATTCACTGCCCTTCCCTGAAGCACCCATCAGGCTTTGGCTTAAATGTCACTTTCCTGGGGAATTCTTCTATTAGTGCCCAATTAAGTTTTGAGCCATGGATTTAAGGACCTTTAGCACCTACATGTCTCCTTCATAATGCTCAACTTATTGGGATGCATCTGTGTTTCTCATCTTATATCTGTGCCCATCAGAGAACACTCAGCATACAATAGGCACTTAACACGTGTTGAATAAATGAAAAATTGCACATGAACTTTGTCTTTGGAATCATAACTAGCGTTACTGGAGGTTAATCATGCTTAGCTATGACATAGGTCTTTCCACTTAATCTTTGCAACACTCTGAGGGTTGGCTGCTGTTAGTATCTCTATTTAGCAGACGAGGAAGCTGAGTCTTCAGGGCTCTAACATACCCAAGGCCACATAAGTAGTAAATGGCGGGGCTGAGGTACAAATTGTAGACTAGAACAAGTGCCCATAACCAAAATAATCTTAGTTTCTTTGTGCTCTGCATTTGGGCTGACTCTATTGGGGGATCTATTTCTTCTTGCTCATGGCCAGAGCAGTTTTTGCTTCCCCTATGCACCTGAGAGCCTGGAAAATTCTGTGACAAGATCATTGGCAAAGAGAAGCTTATTTTCTCCTCCTCTACCCTCAAATTGCTGATCTTGGCCATTGTCTAATTTTCTCCTCCAAAAACAGAAACTTCGGGAAATTACCTTGGCAAGAAAGTCTTTCTTAGCTCTCCCCCAGCAGCCCAAGTGTAGATGTAGCTGGCACTAGTAATGGAATTGAATAAAAAAAAAAAAAAAAAAAAAAAAAAAAAACTACACTCACTGAAGTCTGTTGAAAGGAGTGTTGGCTGAGAAAAGCTTGTATGTGAGCTGGGTGCTGTGGTGCTGTGGTGTTGTGGTGTGAGCCTGTAGTCACAGCTACTTGGGAGCATCACTTGAGAGCCTGGGAGTTTCAGTGTAGCCTGGGCAACATAGCAAGCCCCTGCCTCTTGATTTTTTTCTTTTTAAAAAAGCTTTTATTTGTTGTATGTATATGAGGATGGTAGAAACTCATAACAGAAATCGTCAGCATAGCTGGTGTTTATTGATCACATTTCTCATGCCAAGCACTATTATAAGTTTTCATATATGTTATGTCCTTACAGTGACTCTATGTTGTGGTTATTACTAATTGTCCTCATTGTTCAGATGCGTAAATTGAGGCATAGATAATCTAACTTACCCATGGCATAGAGAGAGTATCTAACTTACCCGAGAGATTATCTAATTTACCCACGTAGCTAAAATATAAATCTAATTGTGTTTTATTTGGGATGAAGAATAAAAGAGAGACATTTTTTAAAGGCTGTCCAAGGATCTACTCTCCTTGATCGGTCCTTGTCCCCATAATTTGTGTTATTATATATTCAGTTTGGTTGGAAAATATCACCAACAGATTCCTGGGTCCAATCCTTTTAAGGCTGAGGTCCTATAATGTTTCAGCTTACAGTCTCCTTTTGCAGGGTTGTTACTGTGGGTTCAGGCAACAGTGGCCAGGGACCATGGAAAGCAGAAATCCAATACAACTCTCTATCTACAGTCAACATGCTAAACCACATCATGGCAAACCTGTGGACATTCAGGGTATGCCTTGAGGAGGGAGCTTGGGCTAAGTGGTAAAAGT
Organism: Piliocolobus tephrosceles; assembly: GCF_002776525.5. NCBI lineage: Eukaryota > Metazoa > Chordata > Mammalia > Primates > Cercopithecidae > Piliocolobus > Piliocolobus tephrosceles. The sequence goes on along the minus strand of NC_045450.1, from coordinate 64,282,034 downwards.
TGGGTAGGAATCTACTGCATATTCAAAGGGATATGAAGACAATTCAAAAAAGATGGAGTAGCATGATTAAAGCCATGAGGAAGTAAGTGGTAGTTTATATTATTGACCGGATGATATAATAAGCTTAGAGACAGTGGTATGCTAACATCAGCTTGTAATATCTTACACAATCAGATTGTCAAATTTTCAGGAATTTTGCAAGCTGACTATTAAACAGCCATTATTTAAAATTAAATTATATAAAATTACAACTAAGTATACTATAAATGAAAGTACTAAATAAAATCATCACTTCCTAGTGATTTGACTGTATTTTATTGTTTATGCCCTTGAAGTTATCTATATCTATATTATGTGTTTGGTAGAAATACTGTTAACAGGTTTATATCCTAATCCCAAATTCTTGAGACCTTTGAAGTTATCTATATCTGTGTTACCTGGTTGGTAGAAATACTATTAACGGGTTCATATCCCTTATCCCAAATTCTTGAGATCAGAAGTGGCTTGGATTTAGAGTTTGTTTCAGAGTTTGGAATATTTGCATTATATTTATTGACTGAGTATACCTAATTTGAAAATCAGAAATCTGAAACGCTCTAATGAGCATTTCCTTTGAGCATCTTGTTGGTACACAAACACTTCCAGTTTTGGAACATTTTGTACTTCAAATTTTTGGATTAGGGATACCCAACCTGTATTAGTGTGGTATTGCAGGTATCTTTACACTGTGTAGTTAATAATGTTACATTGGTAGCTTAAAGTCAGCTGTGGTGAGGGCATTTACACCACAGAAATTGGCAAATACTAAAAATTGGTGCTTTTTTTCCTATCAAACAGCTTCCTATTAAACATTTACCAGCACACCATGGCTCGGAGGTGAGAAGGGATCAGGTATCAAAAGATATTGAATGCATTTCTGAGAGTTCAAACCATAACCTCTAGAGTATTGGTTCTTGTATTAGCTCAGGTTCCTGAAAAACCAGAGCCCATGGCATGCATGAAGCAGTAGTTGTTTACTGGGAATTGCTATCCCAGGGCAGCATGAGTTAGGGCACAGAGAGATGAGAGAGGAGGATGGGTGCAAATACAAAGTGATGCAGTACCAAGCTGACTACTGCTTCACAGCTCACGGTAGACGCAGCCAGTTGTTCATTTCCAGATGGAGCCTTAGGTCAGCCTGCCAGAGGGAGGAGCAGAGAGGAAGTGTATCTGCCAGCTCCCTTCCATCCCATCTTCTGTAAATGAAAAGTTCTTCCCACCAGACTGAACTCAGTCACATTTCTGGGCTATAGGCTCAGAAGAAGACAGATTCCAGCCTGCCCTGTCATGGAGCACTTTGTGTGAATCAGAAAGTAGTGGGAGGTGCCAGGACTCTGATGGTAGAAACAGGAAAAATCACGCAGAATCATTTTCCACCCCGGAGAGACTGGTGGACAGAGAGGCCATGAGAAACTGAGGGATCGTGTGTGATGCCCGTACACTTTTCAGATTTTAGGGTACAAAAGTCTTATTTGTGGAAGCTTGCCCAAAGGTCGTTTTTCTGGGCTCATCTTGAAAATTCTGGGTGTTTAGAACTGGGTTTGGAGTTGGGGATTGCCTTTTCTCATGACCATCCTGGGAGACTGTGCAGTGGGGTCACTGGGCCGCATCAGCAGAGACAAAGGGGCCCTCACTTGTTTGCAAATGTCCTCATCCACCTGTATTGTCTTCCTATCTTCTGTCTTGTTATACATTCTTTTCTGAAATCCCATTTAGATTCCTAGAATTCTGATCAAGTATAGTTCGTTTGCAGCTTTTCCTACTGGCTTTCAGATTCCTTAAGAGAGTCTTTTCCTCTGTCTCAGCATCTCTGATATAGCCCATATTTTTCTACTTTTCTAATAAATGAGGGTCTGGGAGATTAGGAAGAAAGACTCTAGAGATCAGCAGATGTGGATATGGAACCCTCAACTCGATCACTTGTCTTTCAGATCCTCAGTTTCTTCATCTATAAAATAGGGACTTTGGTTCCTACCTCATGGGTTGTTCGGAGGATCTCATCAGGAAACCCTTCTACTGCAATCTGTGTAGTTGCTGGCTCATAGTGAGTGAACAGTGCTTTAGAATCAATCATTCTTGGTTTGGTGGGTTTGTTGGTTTGTTTGTTTGTTTGTTTGTTTGTTTGTTTGTTTTTGAGATGGAGTCTCACTCTGTCACCCAGCATGGAGTGCAGTGGCATGATCTCAGCTCAGTGCAACCTCTGCCTCCCGGGTTCAAGCAATTCTCCCACCTCAGCCTCCCGAGTAGCTGGGATTACAGGTGTGCACCACCACACCTGGCTTATTTTTGTATTTTTAGTAGGGATGGAGTTTCACCATATTTTCCAGGTTGGTCTCGAACTCTTGACCTCAAATGATCCACCAGCCTCGGCCTCCCAAAGCGCTCATATTACAGGCATGAGCTACCACACAAAGCCCTGGTGGTTATTTTTAAGTAGCAATGAGAGTGTTAAGAAATGACTATCTATTCACCGGGTGAAAGAGAACTGTAGAACCATGTTGTTTCTCTGTGTGCCATGCTATATGCCCTTTCAAGAAGACAGAGGAAAGAACACTGAGAACTTCCAGCCTTCCCTTGGGCTTTCTTTGAGGTTCTGGCATTTTTGGGAGCAGAGCTGGTACCTGGCAGCTGTCTGACCAGGCTGACTTCAGCCAGGCCAGTACACAGTCTCCGGGTGAGATGACAGACTGTGTTGTGGATACAATATGCTGAGGCATCTCTTTGACAAAGGTGCTTTCTGAGCACAAACTGACTCCAAGCTGTCTGCCTAAGCCTCCCCCTAAAGGAGGCATCTGTAACAGAAGAGGCATAAGGTTCCAGGAGCCTCCAGGGCTGCCTCACACCAGCCCATGCTCTATGGGTCTCTGTCTCTGGGCCAGGGGTCCAGAGATACCAGGCTCCGTTGGATGCCATTCAACCAGGTGTTGTGAATGCAGATTTCTCTGCTATGATGGAGAATTGGCAATTGTCAAGACCTTCCCTGGAGTTGCTGTGCCTTGAGGAATGGCTGCCATCCTCAAGAGAGACCCAGAGCTGTTGCCGAGGCAGAGCATCAGCATGATTGCTGGCATTTTTTGTGCACCTCCTGTGCGCCAGGCACGTTCTTTTCTTCACTTAATCCTCTCAACTCTGCCAGGTTGGGGATATTAATAACCCATTTTGCAGGTGAGGAAATTAAGATCCAAAGACCACACAGCCTGGAAATTTAGACCCCGATTTGCCTATATTGCAAACTTCCACGTTTCTTCAACTTTACATCAGGGAAGTGTGAGGCCCTTGTCACAGCTTCCTGCTATTGCCCCCAAATTGAACTAATGTGGCAAAATGGTGTTGGGTAGATTGGGATTGCAATGGCATTAGAATCATAACTCTGGTCTCTCGTGAGTCAACATTAACCAAGCCTCAGCTTTGGACCAGCCTTGAAGGTCAGTACTGTGAATGTAACCACAAGGAGAAAAGAAAACCCTCCCAGAAGTCAGTCTGGTGGTAGCAAATCCAGGTGGGAAGAACCCAGAACCGGCTGCCCAGCAAGGCAGGCTGTGGTTAGTGAAGACAAGTCATAAGGGCCAAGATCCTGTTCTGAACACTGAAGGGCCCAAGGGCGAGGGGGGCTAATTATAGAGGAATTGAGAAAAGTGTTACAAAAGAAGTGAGACTTAAAATGAGACTTACGAAAAGATAAAGAATTATCTTAGTAGCCAGACATGGAAAATAGGTTAAAGAAGGGAGAACAGGTGGCTTCCACCTGTAATTGTGTCACTTTGGAAGGCCGACATGGGAGGATTGCTTGAGACCAGGAGTTCAAGACCAGCTGGGGCATTATAGCAAGACCCCATCTCTACAGAACAAACAATTAAGCTGGATGTGGTGGTGCACACCAGTAGTCCAGCTGCTGGGAAGGCTGGACAATTGCTTGAGCGCAGGAGTTCCAGGCTTTGGTGAGCCATGATTGCTCAACTGCAGTCCAATCTGGGTGACACAGCAAGACCCTGTTTGGAAAAAAAAAAAGAACAGCAGGTGCCAAGGTTCAGAAGAACAAGGGAACAGGATGATCTTCCCGGGAAGAGCCAGCATTTCCCATTGTCCTGAGAGAAGGGTGCCACAGAATGACTGCTTGGAGAGGGCAGGTAGGTCTTAGGGCAGTTAGGTTTCAGGTCTTTTTACCAAGCTAAGGAGTTTGTGTTTTATCCTCCAAACATTTTGAAGGATTATCTTCCTTAGAATCTCCGTGTATTAAAAAGGTATCACAGTTGTGTCAAAGCAGGAGGCAGATTTAGACAAGGCCAGGCCCAGCGTTCTAATGCCAGCGATTGGCAGAAATTTTTCATAGAGGGCCAGAGAGCAAATATTTCTGGATTTTCAGTCTTTACTGTCTCTGTTGCAGCTACTCAAGCTACTCAGCTACTCTGCCATTATGGTGTGAAAGCATCCATAGATGATAGATAAATGAATGGGCATAGCATTTATTTATGGACACTAAAATTTGAACTGTATCTAATTTTCATGTGTCATTAAGTACTCTTTTGACTTCAAAAAAATTGAAATGTAAAAATAATTTTGAGCTCCTGGGCTGTACAAGAACCAATAGTGGACATTTGACCCAAGTGGTCCCTAAAGGACAGTTATACAATCCAGGGAGGCACAGCTTCAGGCAGGGAAATGAGGGATTTAATTTCTGTTTCAAAAGTTCCTGGAGACAGAAGGGGCCGTATCTTTCTCACTTGTAATTGTTACGGCCAGTTTGGGAATCTCATCAAAAAGGGGAGGGTGGGACTCAAGCTTGGTTATGCCTGTATTGCTTCCATAAATTACCCACAGGACATGCACTTCTGCCATGAAAACAATTCAGGAAGGAACGTGAAAGATTCCATATCAGAGAATGGCTACACAGCAACCTGTTTCAAAACCAGAAATGATGCCTTGGGTGCCTCTTCCTGCTTGACTTTCTGATGGAGAGGAGCATTGATGCTAGGTGTGGTCTGACTCCAGTAGGGAGTCTCACTCTTTAGGGAATCTGATGGGAGATCCAGCACCTTTAAGATTGTCCCTTCCTTGGGTGACCCCTCTTTGAATGGCAGAGGTATAGTCTTAGGCACAGCAGTTCCTCAAGGAAGGAGACTGGGGTGAGGTCCTTGTCAACACTTTGTGGTTCCCAGTGTGTAGGTTCCAGAAAGAACCTGTGTATAGTAGACGTTTGCTGCTCCCCATGCTGGGGATCATCTGCTGTCTGTGGGGCCACGGAGGTCTCTAGAGGAACCATGATCCTGGCTATGGTGGAAAGAGTCTACAGTGGCCCCATATGCTGTGGTTCTGGGGGAGAGCTCAATCTGGAAAGGCATTTCTTGAGCCATCTGTGCCAATCTCCCTGGGGGACCTCTGGGTTCCTCTTCCCTTTACAATAACTTGGTTGGGAACCTACATACAGAAAGAATCTTTTATGTACCTGAAATTTCAGGAGACTCTTCCTCTAGCAACCGCTTAGATGGTGCAAAATCCTACCATACCCAAACTGCGCAAATTCTACCCAGCAATAACAGGCGGTGAGATAGACAAAGACGGTGAGTGAGAAATCATGAGGCTCTACCTCCTTATAAGCATGGGGGTGATCCTGTCTGCCAGGTGTGGCTGGTGGCCCTTGACTTCATTTTCTCTACTTTTTGCATGACAATGCTCAACTAGCTTCTGTTGTAGTCTGAAGAGCATCTGTCCTAGCGGGTCACATGGTCAGCTGTCTCAACGTGAGATTTCACAGGTTTTACTGACTGGAGGAGTCACAGACCTGGGAGTGATAGAGACTCAGCCTACGGCCCACTTTCCAACTCATGGTGGACCAAAAGTTGACAGTTTCTCTCTCTCTCTCTCTCTCTCTCTCTCTCTCTCGCCTTTCCCCCTAAGCTTTATGCCGGGGAGTCCTCTTTCCTACCCCCACTGAAGATCTTCATGATCACCCCTGTTTTCACACACCATTTCTTTCATTCTAATATTAATGTTCATTTTGATAAATGGTCACCCATTCATCAAGCCAGGGTGTTTATTAAACACCAGGGAGAGTACTGGGCTCTGCACATGCCCTGGGGGAACAAAAGGGCTCAGAGTTTTCAGGATTTGGAGAGAGCAGTATGAGCTTGAGGAAAAGCTAGTGTGGTTGGAATGGAGAGTTGGAAGTAAAACATTAGTGACAGAAAGGAGCTTCTCCTGCCTCAGTTAATGCTGCCACGAAGGCTAGATAGATTGTCCTTGTGTAGGAACTCAGTTAATTGGTGCTTAAACTTCTGAAGTGGAATGATTTAGGAGGTCTGCTTTTCAGTTATTTTTAGGGGTCCTTTTTGACCTCCTTTATTTACAGAATGATCACTTCATAAGGTGCCATTATGGAAATGGCATTCCTTCCCCAGTTTCATTCTGTAGGGTGATGGTCTTTAACTCTCTGGGTTAGTAGAAATCAGGACTGCTAGGAGGAGGACACTCAGCTTCCCTTCCAGGGCACTTTTTTAGATGCTGCAAGATGACCCACATTGGTGTCAGGCTTTGGACAGACAAAATGGAACCAAAGGGGATCATTTTCAGGGGAGTGTCAATCCGAAAGGGAGCTTTCCACATTGGGGACATGGCCAGTGTAATTGAAGCTGGGCCTCACTGGCCATGCCAAGGGCCAGGCAGAGAATCGATTCAGTTCAGTCCTTGCTGAAACCACACAAGTTCTTCACCTTGAATTTGGCATTAATGACCTGTAGTTGTTGGAGGAATGTAGAGCTCTAGCATGCCTTCACAGACAGTATCTTGTGGCTTTAAAGGATAGTGGCTGTGCTGCAGAGTGGTCTTGCCCAGACTGGAGTGGAGCTGATGCTAGCTGTTCTGACCTTGTATCATTTCCCCAGCTCGAAACAAGGCATTCTCTAGAGCATCAACCTCATGGGGCTGTTCTGCTCAATGAGCTGATGTATCACTCAGCACTCTGCACTATGTTGGGTACACCATGACTGCTCAGGAAATGCCACTGGACACTCTTAAATTTGTCCCTCTTGCTCACCACCATCATCCTTTGAAAGAGATCACATTAACTACCTTCTTCCAAGCCCTGGGTTCAGCACTTTACATACATTAGCTCATTTAATCCTTGCAACTATCCTTCAAAGGAAGTAATGATATCTTTGTTTTACAGATGAAGAAACTAGGCTAGAAAAGTATTTGTCTGGAGTAAGGAGGAGATTAATGATTTTTTTAAAAAATAATAATAATACATGCTAATGTAGAAAATGTCATCATCCCAGAGGTGTGCACAATAACTAGCTAGCGAATATCCTTCTTTTTTTGTGTGTGTAGATGTGTGTGTAGAGGCTTAAGGAGCGGAGGCAAGAAGACCTGCCCCTTCTGCCATGCTTCAGATTACCTTCTGGTGTGTCTGTCACTCTCTCTGGGGTCCAGGGTCTTTTTCTATGTACTGTCTTGCCGTGAGTCCACGAGTATGGTGGGTAGGTATCCGGTAGGCAGGTATTCAATGGGCGTTGCCTCCCTGGGGAAGTCTGTAGAGAAGCTCTGAAGAAGGGAGAAGGAACAGAGTTCCATGGATCCATCCACAAAATAAAACAAGGGTTTTCAGAAAAACACAAGACTGTTGTTCATCATCAATGCCATCTATGCACCCGTGGACTAATTAATGGTCATCAGCGATATCATGCTAGAATCCTTCCTTGCAGAATTGTTTCATAGTATATCTTTAAATCCAGAGAATGAAGACCAAACAACCAATGTGTTTCTCCCACACGTAAAGCTGTTTTTTCCTTGTTGTATCTTAAGCTTCTTTTCTCTCTGAATCTAAGGTATGAGTAATTCATTACACAATTGAACTTTATGGTTTGTTTATGCTGATTTCAATTACAGAATAAATGACTACCTAAAGCTTTAAAGAAACTAATGAAAAAACAGACATCAATCAAGAACATTTATGAATAAAGACTTTAAACATCTGTACTTAGAAATATATATATTTAGAAATAGATCTGAAAAGACTTATGTAATGTGTTTTAATCAAATCTTGAAGAGAAATTGACCAATAAATCAAATCTTGAAAAGAAATTGACCAATAAATCAAATTTGGAAAGAAAGTGACAGATAAATCAAATCTAAGAAAGAAAACAACCACTATATCAAACCATGATATGTTTATTAAAGCAACTGATCTCAGTTTTTTGTATGTGAACCTGTTTCTTTGCTGAGCCCATGTATTAGAAATACTTTTAGGAAACAGCCTTCTTATACCATCGATGCTATTCTCTCTCTCTCCCCCCCTCTCTGTCTCTGTCTCTGTCTCCTGTCTCTCTCTCACAGACAAGCACACACACACAAACACACAGAGATAGTTTGAAAATGAAAGCAGTGAGTTTGCTACAGAGGAGATAGAGGAGAGAAAAGATCAATTGTATACAAATATCCAGTACTGGACTTATTTTCACGTGATGTCTGGGATTTATGCTACATGGTGGCTTATATATAAAGCATTCTTATGACACAGGGCTTTAAAAAGTTCAGATCCAAGGTAGACCTGATGAATCTTAATCTTTCACAGTGAATTGGGTTATATCAATTCCAAAGGGAACTATGTGTTGCATCTATATAGCAATGTATAGGATGTGATATTTCAATTGCTTTACAATTAACTTTTAGGGGTTTCTACAAAGGTTTTTATTTTGGTATATTTTTAAGATCAAGTCAAGTGTGTCGGGGGTTGGGGGTGTGTGTGTATAAATTTGGATGCTTGTATAGACCTAGAATATAGGTTAAACATTCAAATGATCTTTCCTTTCTTTTTTTTTTTTTTTTTTTTTTGAGGCGGAGTCTTGCTCTGTCGCCTGGATTGGAGTGCAGTGGCCGGATCTCAGCTCACTGCAAGCTCCACCTCCCAGGTTTACGCCATTCTCCTGCCTCAGCCTCCCGAGTAGCTAAGACTACAGGCGCCCACCACCTCGCCCAGCTAGTTTTTTTGTATTTTTAGTAGAGACGGGGTTTCACTGTGTTAGCCAGGATGGTCTCGATCTCCTGACCTCGTGATCCTCCCGTCTCGGCCTCCCAAAGTGCTGGGATTACAGGCTTGAGCCACCGCGCCCGGCCTGATCTTTCAATGAACAGATTGTGTGTGTGTGAGAATGTGTGTGTACAGGTTCGGAGGATGTAGATACATGGAGGTGTGTGTGGGTAGGTGTGTGTGTGGGGGGGTACGTGGTGTGTATGTGTGTGTGTAGGCGAATGTGTATAGGAGTATATGTGTGTGTATGTGCATGTGTAGGTACAGTTGTGTGTATGGGTATGCGTGTCGGAGTGTGAGTATGTGTAGGGTTGTGTGTAGGGAAGTGCATGGAGGGGTGTGTGTTTGTGTATCTGTTTGGAGTGGAGGATGTTTCTGTATCACTAAGGCCATCCCTGCACCGTCTGTCTCATTGCCTCCCCCAACAGTGCTAGATACATCTCTGATTTCAGAAAGGAACTTTTCAAAGAAAAAGCTTCAAACTCGTAATCATGTCCTATGAACATGTCCAACACTTACCAACACAGAGGTGAATTAAAATGTTCTGTTATCACCCTCAAATTTGCACTTTCAATTGTCATACAGTATATACTAATATTTGGCTTAGAAAGTGATGTTCACTATATTTAGATTCCTCTGTAATTAGTTTCCAATTCATAAACATGTCATATAAGTCCATTCTCTGACTGCAATTGCCTATAATAATATTAATAATTGGTCGGTTGTTGGGTTAAACTCTTTATATGTCTTTTCTCTTTGGGTCACACATATGCACATGAGGTAGGGGCTCTTATTTTTCCCATTTATAGTGGCGGAAACTGAGGCAGAAAAAGAAAGCAAGCTCCCTATCTTACTCTTGACTAGACTTGTTACACCTGATAACAGCAATCATATAAGAGACAGAGTTCAGAGCCAACTTCTTCCTTCTTCAAATAATGAGTTAATCTGTCCTGATGTAAGCCAACTTGTTTTTCTTAACCCTGTCATAATCTTTTTTTTTTTTTTTTTTCTGAGACGGAGTCTCGCTCTGTCGCCCAGGCTGGAGTGCAGTGACCGGATCTCAGCTCACTGCAAGCTCCGCCTCCCGGGTTGATGCCATTCTCCTGCCTCAGCCTCCCGAGTAGCTGGGACTACAGGCGCCCACCACCTCACCAGGCTAGTTTTTTGTATTTTTTAGTAGAGACGGGGTTTCACCGTGTAGGCCAGGATGGTCTTGATCTCCTGACCTCGTGATCCCCCCGTCTCGGCCTCCCAAAGTGCTGGGATTACAGGCTTGAGCCACCGCGCCTGGCCACCATAATCTTATATGAAATGGAATAGGTGTAGCTGTGGGAAGGTTCCATAGAGATGAACGCTTCTGCTTTGCACATTGAAAACCATCTTCTCACTTCCTACATTTCCAAAAATGTCAAAACTTTCTATCTCTTCTCCCAGCCCAAGTCACTCGTTCATAAAAAGTGGCATAAATTAGGTTATATGACTGAAAATTTTATTCCCTAATACTCGTTTCAGGATGGAGTCTATAATATCCCACTCTGAAAAAATATTCTCTTGTTGATTTTGATTTTCATTTGGGTTACCAATCAATGATGTTTAAACTAAGATGACTTGGGTTATTTTATAAGGTGGACATAGATCTGTGCTCACAAGGATAGAACTTTTTTGTTCTTTATCCAATAAAATAAAGTTTTAAGGTTCATCTCATTGCTTTAACCTTTTGATGATGTTGTAACATTCATACCATATTTTTTAATTTTTTCCAATATAGTGATATATTTTATTTTGTTTTTATGATTTATTTTTAATGGACAAAACGTATATATTTATGTTGTATAATGTAGCATTTTAAAGTATGTTTATACTGTGAAATAGCTAATTAATTAGATTAATTAAATCAAGCAAATTAACATATGCATTACCCCACATACTTATTTTTTTTCTTGGTAGTGAAAACACTTAAAATCTATTCTCTAAGCAAGTTTGAAGTATACATTGTTATTAACTATAGTAACCAAGTTGTATAATACATTTCTTGGACTTATTCCTCTTCTCTAACTGAAGTTTTATGCCCTCTGAACAGCATCTCCCTCATTCCCCATCCCCTGGCCTCTGGTAATCACCATGCTATTCTCTGCTTCTATGGGCATCCATATTTTGAAATAGCTTACATAGAAATGCTTTCAATTTAAGTATTGAGATCAAAGATAGACCAAAAAATAAGATGCTTCTGGGGGGGTTTGCAGTGGTACTTATAAAAATTTCTGGTACATTTTGCAGTGTCCATGATTTTCCATTGAAATTATTTTTTTTCCAGTGGCTTGTGAAAAACTGGAATTCTGCGTGGGGCCAAGCTTTATAGGCATGCAATGTGTGCAGTTGTACTCATGCTCAAATGGGTGCCACACTTGATTTCACATTCCGCTGTCCCCTTGAATCTCTTAATACTTTTTGAACAAGGAACCTTGCATTGTCATTTTGCATGGGCCCCCTCAGTCCTGCAGCGTGTCCAGTTCTGGATTCCCCACCTTTGACCCACTACGCAGACACTGTCTGTCTTCTCCAAGCTTGATTTGCAGGAAGTTAAGGTCCAAAACCATGCCCCGTGTTTGAGTGTACTTTGTAATGCTTGTTCTGCCCTTTCTCACTTTTTTTTCCTCCACATTGTTTAAGGATAGAATTTAGAACCATGGAGGGAAAGACTCAGAGATCATCTATTTAATATTCTAGCAGTTAAGAAGGAAAACAAACAGCAGAAATGCATGCTGAGTGTCTTGGAAAGTGGTGAAGGACACCATCCTGGCCTGAGGGAGCCAGTCGTCCCTGACCCAAGGTTACTTGATTTCATACAGAACAACCTCAGGCCCCATGAGGCTGAACTTAGCCATGGCCAAACATGAAAGTCCTGTCTAAGGATCGGTCCCTCTTGCTACTGGGTTAGCACCTCATTCTGTGATTTCAGTTTTGTCAGACATGAATGTAGGTAAGGTGCCATATCAATACATAAAATAATATTTTTGTATTTTGTCTCTTGCTGTTTACTTTTTTTTTTTTTAGGTAGAGCCTTGCTCTGTCACCCAGGCTGGAATACAATGGTGCAATCTCAGCTCACTGCAAGCTTCACCTCCTGGGTTCATGCCATTCTCCTGCCTCAGTCTCCCGAGTAGCTGGGACTATAGGTGCCTGCCACCACACCTGGCTAATTTTTTGTATTTTTAGTAGAGATAGAGTTTCACCATGTTAGCCAGGATGGTCTTGATATCCTGACCTCATGATCTGCCCACCTCGGCCTCCGAAAGTGCTGAAATTACAGGCATGAGCCACCACGCCTGGCCGCTATTGACGTTTTTATAGGAAAAGAGTAACAATGGAATATCATTTAGGAAAATAAATTTTGAAATCACTCAGAATCGCTCCATCTCTACATCAGTGCTGTGCAGTAAAACTTTCTCTGCTGATGGACTATTCTAGATCTGTGCTGTGCAATGCAGTAGCCATCTGCCATGTGTGATGCCTGAGCACTTGAAATGAGACTAGTGTGTCAGAGGAACTGAAGGCTTACCTGTATTTCATTTTAATTAATTTAAATCTAAATAGCCATATGTAGCTAGTTCCTACTGTGTTGAACTCGAAATATTAATAGTTACTCCTCTTATTTTAGTGTATATTCTTTGATTCTCTATGCATACTTCCCCCCCCCCCCCCCCCCGCCCCACAGTTGACTACATCATACCACTTATTGTGTGGCTTTTTAAAACTTAATTTTACAAACATTTTTCCATTTTTAGTTTAACATTCAATGATGGGGGTGTCTCTTGGTGTCTGTCTCTCTACCTTGGTACAAGAAAAGAGGGCCTGGAAATTGTTCAGCAGTGAACATTGCATTGACCCTTGGCCACAGTTGAGGAGCACGCTATTGTGTTACCCAGAAGGTGGGGCATTTAGACAAAGGAAAGGAACTGTGTGACTGAGCTCTTTTCTCCTGCCCACAAAGGCTTTGGATAAGCGGGACTACCCACCATCTTGAGAACATCCAGACATTTGTTAAACATCCACTAGGTGTTCACCACATGCTCTTTGTGTAAATGGCTCTTGTCATGTTGGCAGAAAGCCTCTACTGTACGCACCATTCTCATTTTGTGTATGAGATAAGTGGGAAGAAGGCACTTGACCAGGGTCATGGTGTCTGACTGGGATTGGTCCCCAGTTCTCCCTGGCTTCAAACCCCATTCTGTCTCCACTCTTGCCTGTCTCCAAGATACTGGGGAATCATATGGATGGACCCAGCTAGCGTGGATAGCGCTTACCTTTGTCTCTTATCCTTTAAATGCCTGAGAAAAATCTGCTTTTATTGCTATGTTGTCACTCTTCATGATGTTACCTCCTGGTAAATGTTACCACTTTGTCTAGTGAAATGCAAAACTCAAAATGATATGGTTCTGCTTTTAAAAGGTTAAACATTTACTGATTTTTATTGTTTGTGTGATTGTGAGAGAGAGAGATGGAGCGAGAAAACACAACTGCACATACACACACGTGTGCATGCATACACACACAATCCTGTTAGGTCACACAAGGGGATAATTTCTTTACTATGATAGTTCAGATGTGCTAGCTTACGATATAAAAACCACCCAGAGTCTAACTTATGTGGAAACCAACTGCCTTGACACTCCTGTCTTAAAGTCTATCACCATCTACTAGCCATGGTCACTGAACATTAACCAAGGCCAGGGGCAATTCAGTGAACTGCTATGGGGCTGAGGTATGAGTCCCAAAGGGGAAGGAAGCTAACCCCTCCCAGTCCAGGAAACTCAGTTTGCCCATCAGCGCACGAGCCCCAGAAAGTCCAAGCTTGCAAGATTCTCCAGGCCGAGAGCGGCTTTGCTAAGGTCATCAGATCTGGCCACTGCACCCAGAGTGGAGACCTCTGATTGGAGGGGAAGGAAGAGCAGTTCCCTCTTTCTTTCCCTGCTTCCTTTTGTTATCCAAGGGCCTCAGAGATGTCTGGGGGGCGGCTGGGGGTAGTGTGATTTGAAACTCTGCCACAGGCCATGTCCCTGGGGCCACTGACCCCTGTTGCTTGGGAGACACCAGCCTGGAAGCCGGCCTTGACTCTATCTAATCCAACAGGCACTTACTCACCACGTGGCATGGTCCGAAAATAACACACAACGGGGGGCCTTGGGGACACCAGGCCTAGCTAGCGAGAGGCCACCACCAGCTGAGAACCGATTTCCTGTTTGCGTTCCTGCCCAGAGGCTTCGTGGAGCTCGCTTGGACTTCCCATTTCCTCCTCTTTCCAAAGTTCCCGTTAGCTCCCCTCTTCAGCTGCACAGGACTGGCTCTAGGAGCCCCTTGTCCCAGCAAGGATGGTCACCTGCCGCTGAATTCTCATTAGCAGGTAGAGGAAATTGTCACCAACGACTGAAATGCTTGGAATTAGGAGAATTGGGATGAACCAGCTCAGCTTTTTATTCGAAAACCTATCTCATGCCTTGAGGAAACTGAGCAAATGCCACCATCTGAACCTGTTTTTTAATCATTAAAAACCCTAGTAGTAACCGGGCTTATTGGCTCACGTCTGTAATCCCAGCACTTTGGGAAGCCCAGGAGGGTGGATCACTTGAGGTCAGGAGTTCAAGGCCAGTCTGGCCAACATGGTAAAACCCCGTCTGTAGTAAAAATACAAAAATTAGTTGGGCGTGGTGGTGCATGCCTGTAATCTCAGCTACTCAAGAGGCTGAGGCAGGAGAATCTCTTGAACCCGGAGGTGGAGATTGCAGTGATCCAAGATTGCACTCCAGCCTGGGCGACAGACTAGGACTCCATCTCAAAAAAAAAAAAAAAAAAAAAAAAAAAAAAAAAAAAAAGCCCTAGTAGCGTAGCTGATAACAAGGGCCCTGGTAGAATCTTGTCTGAATTAGTATCTCGTCTTCCACCCACTGTATGAACTTGACCGTATCACCTATTGCCCTAAGTCTCAGTTTCCTTATCCTTAAAAGGAGAATAGTTCCTGTGTAGCAGCATGTATTTATTTATTTTTCCTGGTGGTTTTGGAAGCAGGTACTACTGTGCCTAGAGTCCCTCCCAGGGAATGACGCAGGCTCCTTCAGCCCTGCGCATGACTGCCTCACTCAACAAGGGTTTGGGTTACGGGTACAAATATTTTCTGCACCAACAGGTGCATAGTCTGACAGTTGTGAGTGGACTTTTGGAGATGATGAGACAGAATAATTCCAACCAAGATGATTTCCCCTACATCTGGAACATGTGATTGCTGTAAACGCATGAAGTTGCTTGGAGTACAATAGTAGTAGTTGAAGAAGCCGCAGTAGTAACACTAATGGTAAAAGTAATTGTGATAGCAATAATTAGAGCACTATTAGATTAGTATACTAGTGGTAATGGCAGTAGCAGCAGCTCTAGTAGTAACAGTAATAGTGATAGCGGTAATCGTGTTAATAGTAGTAGTAATGGTAGCAACAGCAGCAGTAACAGTAGTAGTGTGTAGTGCTAAAAATAGCAGTTGTAGTCACAGTAGCAGTTAATAGTAGTAGTGATGGTACTGGTGGTAATAGCAATAGCAGTAGTGGTGATAATAGTATTAATGGTAAAAGTACCAGTAGTAGCAGTAGATAGTAATAGTTAACCTAGACTGTGCACTGCAGATGCTGCTAAAGTTTTTCACATACCCACTCCTTTACTTTTCCCAAATAACCCTAAGATAGCTGTTTTCCCTACATGTCAGAGAAGAGGGTGAGTCCTGATGCCCATATTTGGATACTGAAATGTTTATTTCCAGCCCGTCCCATGAAAAATTCTATCTACATTGTCAACCTCATTAGACCTTCACAAGGTCGTCTGCCATCTCCCCGGCACACACAGGGAAACAGACACCCAGCAAAGTGGTCTGGCTTCCCACAGAGGTTCCTAGCCAGTTGGCCATGCCAATGAGCACCGCTGACCTTGAGCAGGGTGGGTGCTGATGGGAGAGGAAGCCCCTGTGATGGAGCCAGTCCTCCAGCTGGCTTCTGAGCTGACCAGTGAGTCCTTTGGTGTGTAGATGCCCTTGTCTTCAGAGTAACTGATCTCACTGTAGACTGAGTGGTTGAAGCATTGGAATCACGTTTGTTTGGTTCTCATGGCTCTTCTGGGAGCCAGTGACACCAGAGCTCATGGACTTCAGGGAAGCAGAGTTACTGAGCTCTGATGCCCTAAATGCAATCTAGATGTGTCTGGAGATGGCCTCCCTGGGGGTTACAAGGAGGTGCTGTGTTCCATCCAGTTGGCCAGCTTTTTCTCAGAGTCTTCATCACCTAACCTGTCTGATAATCCCACCTCATTCTTGTACAGCCTCTAGTCTTCCACCTTCCTTGGTGGCTGCATGCCCCTGTGTTGACCTCTTGGGGATCCTTTTGGCTCTGACCCTATCACTTCAGTCTCAATTCTTCCCCGTAGCAGGGACAGCTTACAAATGAGACTCCTCCCAGCAGTGGGCTTCAGGAGAGACTCACGTGGCCATGTTTGCTTAATAAATATATATGTGTGTGTGTGTAAATTTACATATATATGTAAATATAAATATATTTACAGAAATCATCTCATACTTACAGTAAAGGATATAGGAAAAGCTAAAAATCACTAATAATTTCATCAGAGAAAAAATCACCATTTTAACCTTGGAGAATCTTTTTGCAGTAGATTTTCGGTGCACACATGTCTTAGAGTGTCTGACATGATTGTGATCATGTGACTTTTAGAAAGGCATGCATCTTGCATTTTTCCGTTTAGCACTAGGCTAAGTGTAATTAACATTATCCAAAGCTGCAGAATATTATACTTTATGAATGAAACTATTTAATCATCAAACTATTATTGGATATTTAGATAGATTGTGTCCATTTTTCCTGTTATAGATAACACAATATTAAACATCTTTATCTATAAATCTTAGTCTGAATCTCTGATTATATCTTTATTAAAAATGTTCACAAAAGAAATTATTTGTTATAGTTAGTTTTAAAACTTTCTTTTCTTTCTTTGTTTTGTTTTGTTTTGTTCTGAGGTGGGATCTTGCTCTGTCTCACCGGCTGGAGTGCAGTGGCATGATCTCGGCTCACTGAAACCTCCACCTCCCAGGTTCAAGTGATTTTCTTACCTCAGTCCCCCTCTAGTAGCTGAGATTACAGGCGTGTGCCGCCACACCTGGCCAATTTTTGTATTTTCAGTAGAGACAGGGTTTGACCATGTTTACCAGGCTGGTAAACCTGACCTCAGGTTATCCACTCATCTCGGCCTCCCAAAGTGCTGGGATTACAGGCATGAGCCACCACGCCCGGCCTAATTTTAAAACTTAATGCATATAATAAGATTGCTTTCCAGAAAGATTGAATTGGTTTATACTACCACGAGTACCACAGGAGATACCTAGTTTCACTGTAACTACCTTATTAGAATTATTCATTTTACTAAACTTTGTTTAGTAGTCAAGCAAAATGATATCTTTGTGTTCATCTTTGTGTTCTTTAATATCTTTGTATTCATCTCTGTTTACTCTTGGACATTTTTCTGTATTTTTATTTATGACCATTTTTGTTCCTCCTTCCATGAATTGTCTGTTCTTTTCCTTTTCTACCTCACCTTGTTTTTCAAGAGTGTTTGTGTTTTCCTGGGTGATTTCTACTTTTTTTTTTTTTGAGATGGAGTCACGCTCTGTCACCCAGGCTGGAGTGCAGTGGCATGATCTCAGCTCACTGCAAGCTCCGCTTCCTGGGTTCAAGTGATTCTCCTGCCTCAGCCTCCCTAGTAGCTGGGACTACAAGCGTGTGCCATCACATTCCCAGGCGATTTCTCCCAGCAATTTATATCTTGTATATCAGTCCAATATTTGTGACAAAATTTCTTCCATGTTTATCTCTGGCCTTTTAATTATACTTATATTTTTACACGTATAATATTTAGTTCGTAAATAAAATGTATTCCAGCTTAATATTCTTTCTTTGCTTTGGTGTTTGAAAAGTTTCTCTCCATAAATATCAGTTAACTCTTCCCCCATACTTTCTCCATTTTTATGGTTGCTATATCTGACATTTAAATATTCAATGCATTTAGAATATATTTGGGTATTTCACATGAGATGCTGAGTTAATTTTTTTAATAAATCACCAATTCTCTAACATTGTCAAAAAAAAGCCTTCCTTTTTCTAATGGTTTGTATATGCATCTTTTACTGTGCTTCAGTTTTACACACACAGAAACATTTCAGGGGTATTTTACTTCATTGATCTGTTTATTTGCTGATTCTTATAATAGGACAGAACTCTTTTTTATAGTTTTATGGTAAATTTAATATCTGCCATAGTGATCATTCTTCTCATTCTTCTTTTTCAAAATTGTTTTTGAAGTGAAAAGGAAAAGTAGTGCCTTTTAATTTTTTTCTTGGTGCAGTATATACAGTAGATTTCACACTCTGCACTCTGCAGCCAGACAAAGACTCAAATTCTGACTTTTTAGATCATTAATTATAGAACAAAGTTAGTGTATCCACCTGAGATTCAGTTTACGCATCTGTGAAATGGGGTTAAATAGTATCCATGTCTCATGCATACCATGAGAACCTACCTCAAGCCAGGAATTCAGGACCTGAAATATAGAAGGTGCTCAATCAATGGCGACTGTCATTCTGAGGTTCGGAGGTTTCACATTCTATCTGTGACCTCGTCTGGTGAGTAAAAACGATAGCAGCTGTCTCACTGGCACCCAGGGCCCCTGGGTTTGAATTTTGCTGCTTTGACATTTCAAGGTGGTGGATCTCATGGCATCTGAAGTATTTCTAGGAGCCATCTGTTCTGAAGTTCATGTGCAGCAAAAGGCAACCTGTTCCTAGTTGAAAAAGACTGATGGGGTAAAGAGAGCCACAGAGCGGAATTCTATCCAGAGTAACATCCTCCTATAGCCTACAGTTTGGTCAGGAACATGCACATGAGTATAGGCTTGAAGACTCAGCCCCACCAACTTAGAGCTGTGTGGCTTTGAATACGTCGCTTAACCTTAATGCCCTCAGCTGTAAAATGAGCATTGCAATACTGCCTTCCTTTTGGAATTCTTGCGAAACACATACATGATTGTGAACATAAAACACTCATCAAAATGCCTGGTACTGCAAGTACTCGATGACTGTTAGAGGCTAATGATGATGATGCTTTCGTCAGTATCAATATGTATTTGGACATACTCTTATTGCAACCTCACAAAGGAAAACCAGGAAACTTCGAGGTTGGAACAGGACGTTCGAGTGTGACTCTGTGCTATCTCAAAGCAGATATGAGCTGAGAATAGATTCACCAAATGACCCACTTTATCATTCAATAAAATGTGCTTATCTGGCAATTGAGTATGTAGTCTTCCCAGGATTTCACAGATGTGCAGACATGGTGAGCTTCTGGACACATGTGCACACACACACACACACACACAAACACATACACTGTACACATGCCTGATGCATGTGTCTAAGCCTATGATATACATGAAAGGTCTTTCTACTGACACTATCATGAAATAGTCATCCCTTAGTATCTATGGGGGAGTTGATTCCCGGAACCCCTCCCGTACCAAAATCCATGAATGGTCAAGTATCTTACATAAAATGGTGTAGTAGGATTTGCATTTAACTTACACACATCTTCAGGTATACTTTAAATGATCTCTAGATTGCTTATATTACCTAATACAATGTAAATGCTATGTAAATTCGTGTTACTCTGTACTATTTAGGGAACAATGACAAGGAGAAAAAAGTCTTTATGTGTTTAGTACAGATGCAATGATCTTTTCTAAAATTTTTCTCAATGTTTTAATTAATTTTTTTTTTCAAGACAGTCTAGCTCCATGGCCCAGGCTGGAGTGCAGCGGTGTGATCTGGGCTCACTGCAACCTCTGTCTCCCAAGTTCAAGTGATTCTCCTGCCTCAGCCTCCCAAGTAGCGGAGACTACAGGTGTGCACCACCAAGCCTGGCTAATTTTTGTACTTTTAGTAGAGATGGGGTTTCACCATATTGGTCAGACTGGTCTTGAACTTCTGACCTCAAGTGATTTGCCCACCTCGGCCTCCCAAAGTGCTGGGATTACTGGCATGAGCCACCATACCCAGCCCTAATTTCTCTCAATATTTTCAATTCCCAGTTGGTTGGATCCATGGGTGGGGAGCCCACAAATATGGAAGGCTGACTGTGTGTGCCTTTTGTTGCTGGTGCTGTTGACTGGCAGAAATTGGCAGTGAATTCCATGCTCTAAAATGTCATGGACTCTACCTGGGCCAAAATTTTATAAAAAGTAGGTTGACTAC
The DNA here is from genome assembly GCF_002776525.5 of Piliocolobus tephrosceles. NCBI lineage: Eukaryota > Metazoa > Chordata > Mammalia > Primates > Cercopithecidae > Piliocolobus > Piliocolobus tephrosceles. Next base: position 64,261,626 of record NC_045450.1, on the reverse strand, counting down.
CAGTTTTGGTAAGTACTGCCTTGTATCTACATCATGTTGAGTGATGCACTAGGACCATGAAGTCTCATAGCTACAGAAAGGGTTTATCTGTCTGGTTAAGCACTTACAGAGCACCTATTGTCTGCATAGCATGCAGAACCAAAGATGATTAGACATAATCCTGATTCTATAAATACTGCCAACTGCAGGAGAAAAGAAAATAAGTGGCTGATGAATACACAACTCTATCCCTGACTTCATGGTGGTCTCACGTATAGCTGAACTATTGCTTCTATAGGTGAACTAAAGTTGCAATGCAGCTGAGAGCAGTGGCTCATGCCTGTAATCCCAGCACTTTGGGAGGCCAAGGCGGGGAGGTCAGGAGTTCAAGACCAGCCTTGCCAACATTATGAAATCCTGTCTCTTAGCTGGGCATGGTGGCACGTGCCTGTAGTCCCAGCTACTCGGGAGGCTGAGGCAGGAGGATCGCTTGAACCCTGGAGACAGAAGTTGCAGTGAGCCAAGATCGTACCTTTGCACTCCAGCCTGGGTGACAAGAGTAAAACTCTGTCTTGGAAATGAAAAAAAAAACAATGCTTGATACTATCTTCAGTCCTTTACGAATAATGCATATTATAGACACATGTGGGAAAAATGGTGTTAATACTTTCTAATATTTCCTTTCCTTCCTGGATCCAAAGATATTTTCATACACCTCTTGACCACACAGCATGGTACTGTAATTTGCCATGACCCATAAAACAAGCAGAAGTGACAAGGGTGATTTCTGGGTGGAAGCCCTGAAAAGTTAGTACATGATTGCCCAAGTTCTCTTCCCCTGCTCTGGAAAACAAGGAAGCTACATGTTAAGATGACAGTACCAGAAAATGAAGGCGCCATCCACAGCCAGTCTCTGAGTAACTCTACAGTGTGAAAAGCAATGTCTGCATCTATCTCTAGAGACTTGCCTAAGAAATTCAGCATGAATAAGAAGTAAACCTCTGTTGCTTAAAGCCACTGAGATTTGGGGGTGGTTTGTTAGAGTCACAGAGCTTCACCTTTCCTGGCAGATTCAAAATGCAGAATTGATAAATTGACTTTGTCCTAAGTAAGTCAAGGAAGGTTTCACCAAAGAAGGTCAAAATCTTTGAGCAGGATTTTGATGTAAGAGCAGTTGACCTAATCCTCACAGCAAGCTTACGAAGGAGGGGATATTTTTGTTGTTCTAATCATCATCACCCAAAATGAGAAAATTAAAATTAAAGCCTAGAAAGGTGAAGTGCTTGGCCCACATGGTCCAGAGAGCAGCCTGGGATCAAATTGTGGATGTTTCTTTCCACATCTCCTTTGCTTTCTTCTAGTTCTAGACCCTTACAGTCAGTACACTGAAGAGGGCATGGCTGACAACTGGTCATGCTTTTCTTTTCTTTTTTTTTTTAATTACACTTTAAGTCCCAGGGTACATGTGCACAAGGTGCAAGTTTGTTACATAGGTATACATGTGCCGTGTTGGTTTGCTGTACCCATTAACTCGTCATTTACAGTAGGTATTTCTCCTAATGCTGTCCCTCCCCCGTCCCCCTACCCGACAACAGGCCCCAGTGTGTGATGTTCCCCACCCTGTGTCCAAGATAGATGATACTGGCAATATTCTGTAAATCTTAGGTTTGGTGGGTACAAGGATATTTTGCATGTAATTCATCAAAACTCACCTGTATGTGAGTGCTTAGCTTTGGGGCATTGCATTCCAGGACAGCTTTCCGACACTATTTTTGGAGTGGGACTCAAGTCTTTTAAATTCAGATGCCCAGCTGGCCTAACTCCTGTATTCACAAGAATAAAACCACGTGGTAATGCGTTGAGGTAGAGGGAGACACAGGAAGAAGAACCAAGAGTGTGCATGACACGTAACTTTTTTTTTAAGTAACAGAAAAAATAATACTTTACATTTGGATTCTGTTTTCACTGAAAGGAGTAAACTGAATTCACACTCTACTTCAAAGGTAAGGAAGAAATCTCCTTGGATGTTCGCAAGCTGTATCTGAATAGCCAGTGTTGGGCCAGTTACCTAGGCAAGTAGATTCTGATCTCTTTCCTCAAGGGACTGTAGTTTACAATTTAAGCAGAGTCAAAGGGCTGTTGTAAGATGAGCTTGTAGTATGGGGACAGTGAGGCCTTCAGGTGAGCTGAGGGGAGCATGAGCAGGAGGGCATGAATTTCCCAGCTTTTCTTGCCCTCTCTTGTCTCTGGCGCCCTGGATCTTGCCACGACCTTGCTTAGTGCACTGACATGAAGCAGTTATTGTTTTGATGGCAACGGAGGAGGGAGAATGTTATTTTCGAAGGAAGGACATCACTGGATAAGAAAATTCATCTCTCCACATCCTCACACGCAGAGCTAATCAGCTAGGAGGTGGCACAGTTGTCACTGGGAGGTGGCGCAGAGGTCACTGGTATTGAAATAAAGGTTACGGGAAGTGAGGAATGGATCTCTGTTATTTTCCCCACTAGCAGACTTTCTCCTTCAGTTTCTGAAATTCTCACCTCCGGACAGAAGTTCGGGTTATGAACCAGATGGACAATTAGGGGATCTGAACAGATGTCAAACTTTCCGTTTCCCCCTGCGTTTCCTCTGTCTTCCTCCCTCTCACTCAACCAGAGGACAAAAGTAAAATTCAGAGTAAGATTCCAGTGGTTGTGAATGACCACGCTACCCTTCTTATTGCGGTTTAGGGCAGCAAGCTGTAATATTAAATATAAGGAATTTTTTTATAGTCTAGGAATTTACCTTTCTATTTTTGACTCAGTTGTTTGTAAAATAGAAAAGGAGTGGGGTAGGTGGAAACCTCTTCTGACTGACCCTTGGATCTGGAAAAGTGATAAAAAGGCAGAGAAATACAAAACAGGTGTAAGACCATCCCTCTGCCCCCTTTAAAAAATATGAGCATCTCTTATGTTGATGAGAACAGTATAGCCCTTTAAAGCAGAGATAAATAATTTCTTGGCTAATGTTCTTGATCCATGGCTACAGACTAACTTTTATTTAAAGAGGCCAGTGAAGACATAGATAAATATAGAGAGAAAAGAGAGAAACTAAGACTCCAAGTTACCCCAAAGGGCATTCCTGTATTAGTCATCATATAAAAATTAGATGTACCACAGAATATCTATTTTTAGAGGCCAGGAGGTTATGTGAAGCAGGTCAGATGTCGGCAGAGACCCACAGGCCAGCTTGCAGCAATGATATTGGATATTTGGATATTTGTTTTCTTTTTTTTAACTGTGCAAAGCTGGCACTGGCCGTATAGATATGTTGGCCCCTTGGGGACGGCGAGACGAGGTCCATGTGCTCCTTCAAAGATATCTGAGGCACTCAGTGATTCTTTTGTGTTATTTTTATCCATCTTCTAGGCCTGGCACTACACACACATGTATGCGCACGCACGCACGCTCACACACGAGCAGTTTATGACGCGCATTTCATATCTTCATGCCTGACAGAGGCTGCCCCCATTTCTCCTACTGATCTGGTTAGAATACTTTATTTCAATACTTTATTTGTTTCTTATGAGTTACATCTTGTCTGAGTTTATAGAGGCCAGATAATTTGTGACTTTTCTCCGGAGTCGAGAACAGTCCATTTGGCTACTGAGTAGTTGGCCATCTATCAGATTGAATGATTGGAGCTGAAATAAACTGCACTGAAATGTACAAGCTTCTTACTCACTGCACATTTGTTTCACTTTTTTCTTTTATGTAGTGAAACTCATTTAAGCTGCTTCTCTAGAACCAACTCTCTTATTTGCATAAAAGATGTGTCTCCCAGTGACTGCGGATGATGCTGCAGGACATGGGAGGAAGGCTTCCTGTTTGTTCTCGACCCTCCTCTCTTGACTCTTCTCAAACCAGAGTGGGGGCCATGTTTCTACCCCACACTCCATCTGAGGAATTGGAGAACCACGTGCTACTGGGGTCAGTTTGCCAGACTTAGCAAATAAAGTCACAAGATGCCCAGTTCAATTTGAACTTGAGATAAGTGACAAATACATTTTTAGTAAAAGTCAATCCCATGCAATATAGGAACCTACTTATGCTAACAATTTCTCATTGATTATCTGAAATTCAAACTGAACTGGTATTCTATATTGCTTCTGGCAACCTATGCTGGGGCATGTTCCTAAGAGGCGTTCCCACAGTCCCCAGACCATCCAAACCCTGCTTCAGACCACTGAGTCCAGACAATAGGATAGGATATTGTGCCTCCTAGATCTCACTGGTGCTTATTTTCTAATCTTTTAAAGCAGGGGTCCTCAACCCCCACGCCACAGACCTGTAATAGTCTGTGGCCTCTTAGGAACCAGGTCACACAGCAGAAGGTGAGTGATGGGTGAATGAGTGAAGCTTCGTCTGTGTTTACAGCCACTCCCCACTGCTCACATTACTCCCTGAGCGCTGCCTCCTGTCATATCAATGGGGGCATTAAGATTCTCATGGGAGTGCAAACTCTACTGTGAATTGCGTATGCAAGGGATCTAGGTTGTGCTCTTCTTATGAGAATCTAATGCCTGATGACCTGTCACAGTCTCCCATCAACCCCAGATGGGACCATCTAGTGGCAAGAAAACAAGTTTAGGGCTCCCACTATTTCTACCTCATGGTGAGTTGTATAATTATTTCATTATATATTACAATTTAATAATAATAAAATGCACAATAATATAATATGCTTGAATCATCAGGAAAACACCCCACCCCACTCCCAGTCTGTGGAAAAATTGTCTTTTATGAAACTAGTCCCCGGTGCTAGAAAGATTAGGGACTGCTGCTTTAGAGAACTTAAAGATTCCCAGCCTAGGAAATGCCTCCTACGACTCTTTCTAGAGAGATGAGATGCAGAGGATAGAGGCTATCTCATCTTAACTCCACTGCCTTTCTGTTATTTAATCCTGTGAAGCTAGGGAGACCTGGGCTTTACCCCTTAGAAACATTGTAGGCCAGGGTATGCTTATACAAGCTCTAGCAACAGAATTAAAATGTCTCTTATTGTTCCCTGCTTTTTCATCTAGAATGTTAAGAGTACATACTTTAACACTGCTCACCCTTCAGATACCTTGTGAGGCAGGATATTTAGGAAATTAGAGCTTGGGGAATGGCGACATTACCCAAACAATTACTGGCAGGCAAGTCTAGGGCAAGTCTCCTGGTTTCGTTCCCTTAGGGCCTCTCCCCACCCAGGGCTATCTCCCTGAAAGACACAGGATTTGGCTGCCTCAAGTGTCCTTTCTGGCTACAGAGAAGTGGCTCACAGGTAATCACTGTCATTCCTTCCTTCCATAGACCTGCCATTTTACTATCTCCAGGATAACAATTAAGCAAAGAGGTATCTATGACTGATTTTGAAAGGAGACAATAAACCACAATTGATCATTAATTTTATTATAAAAGCAATCCATTAGAGAAAGTTCACAATATTCAAAAAAACACATAAAGATGAAAATAATAAGCACTCAGTCATACTTTCAATAATTAGATAAACTCTTCTTAATATTTTGATCTTTATGTTATATCTGTATTTTGAGACACAAATACATATATTCATTCCTATTTATGTAAATGCCTAGAAGCACACTTTATAAAATTAATAATGTCCTGAAATACTTTATGCTGCTTTTTTTATTTAGTGTGCTGCATACATGTTTTCCAAAAAAAATTAAAGTTTTTTTCTGGAGAAAAAGTGGGATTAAAGTACTTCCCAGTATTTATATCTCTTTCCTTCAGTCTACCAGGGTACTCTGAATTTGAAGTAGGCACTTGGGACCCTGATGTGTTGGGACAGCTGAATGCATGATTATGGATGTAGGTCTACAACCTGAATCACTCCTGAGACCACAGAAAACCCACTAATCTTTTGTGTCATGATTTCCCTAAGAAGTGGGAATCTGCAGGTATGTTCTCAGGCTAGAAAAAAATGTAAAAATAAACAGGACCTTAAAGTAAATTGTTATAGGGTAGCTTCAAGGTTGTACACTCCAAAAATACATAGTAATACTAATTAACTTGTTTGGCCCTCACGTGGGGCTACTGGGGAGATCTTATATTTGTTCTATCTCTTTGATAGAAAAATTACTCTCCTGACACTTGATAAACAAAACTTGTACCATCATTGATTGAAAATTAAGTTAAAATAACATTTTTTTATTTTTGAGATGGAGTTTTGCTCTTGTTGCCCAGGCTGGAGCACAGTGGTGCACTCTCGGCTCTCTGCAGCCTCTGCCTCCCAGGTTCAAGCGATTCTCCTGCCTCAGCCTCCTGAGTAGCTGGGATTACAGGTGTGCACCACCACACCCGGCTGATTTTTGGATTTTTAATAGAGATGGGGTTTCACCACATTGGGCAGACTGGTTTTGAACTCCTGACCTCAAGTGATCCACTTGCCTCTGCCTCCCAAAGTGCTGAGATTACAGGGCTGAGCCACCATGCCCAGCCTAAAATAATATTTATTGCATGCTTTGTATCCATACTTCCAACTATGAATTCAGACATTTATTGAATGTCAAACACCTGCTGACACTTATCCATATATTGTTCCTTTTAACTCTTCCAAAACACCCTCTGAAATATTATTAAGATTGGCATTGTTCTTATTATTAATGCTCCTATTAAAATATTTTGAAATAATTATAGTTTCACAGGAAGTTACTAAAATAGTATGTAGATTTCAGGATATGCTTCACCCAACTTTCTCTATAGTGGATGTCTTCCTTTTATTTTTCTGTTTGTTTGTCTGTTTGTTAATATGCAAGGAACTGAAACTCTGAATAGCTACATAGTTTGCCAACTTCCAGCTAGAGAGGGGTGGAGACTGGGGTCAAACTGGGTCCATCTGACTCTAAAGTATAATCTCCCTCCCCTGGCTTTTGGCACATGGGAAGGTGTAACTGATGAGTGAGAGACCAGCTGGAGTTTGGAATCTCTTCTGGGACCGTGAGTTCCAGTCTGTCATTTCCCAAATCCCAATCGGCCTCAGGAGGCCACTGATGTAGCAATGAGTCCTCCAGTAGTTTTATGCTCGTCTTGGAGAAGAGCTTCGGTGGATTTTCTTAGACCATAGGTAAGAACAAAAGTAGAAGCTTCTGACAACTCGAGCTCTTTTTGCTGGCACCAAGCTCTGTTCTTACAAAGAGCAGAGTGGAGCTGGAGGAGACCCTATAAATATGCAAATGCAGGGAAATCTTGTACCCGGTCATTGACTGCCTAGATGGGACGAAAGGGAAGGCACATTACTGCAGGTAGCCAGCTCTAAGAAATCTCCACATTTCTGAGAATCTCTGAGTAGTTACTGATTGTAAATAAAGAAGCCAAAGACAGCCAATTTCATTTTCAGGGTTTTGGATTACTCTGTCAGAAATGCATATATAAGCATATGCATTCAATAATAACCCTAATATAGTAAGAAGCTTTCCACTGGCTTTTCTCTTGCCTTTTTTTTTTTCTCCCTTTGAATTGATATCTCTCAAAGCCTTAAGTCAAACTGTGTTTTATTAAGAGAATGGGTTATTTGAGATATGGTCGTGACATTCACCAGGCTGAGCCTAGCTGTCGTTCTGCCAAGATTCTTCATGCTGAATCTGGATTTCAGTAAAGAGAGAGCCATGCTTTGCTCAGTTTTTCTTGGCTTGGATGATTCTGCTCAGTTCCTACCCAAGTGGCAGGCATTTTTGCCAAGAGCAGGATGATTTCCTGGCCCCTGGGACAGTGTCTGTTGATAGTGTGGGTGGTTCACAGAAGCTAGATGCATCCAGCCACATGAGCTCGGCCTTTCTCTTCATGAATGTGATTCTAGAAAATCATACCATTGCTACTGGGACTGCCACAAGAGGGGACAAAGGGCTGCAGGCACCTTGGAATTAGACATGGCCAAGAAACTAAAGAGGGCAGAAGCTCTTGGAATATGAGATCCTTGGCAACTTGAACTGAATTGTTAAATTCACTCCATGCTTTTTTTCTTTTTGAGACAGAGTCATGCTCTGTTTCTCAGGCTGGCATGCAATGGCATGATCTTGGCTCACTGCAACCTCTGCCTCCCAGGTTCAAGCGATTCTCCTGCTCAGCCTCCTGAGTAGCTGGGATTACAGGTGCACACCACCACGCCTGGCTAATTTTTTGTATTTTTCGTAGCAGTGGGGTTTTGCCATGTTGGCCAGGCTGGTCTTGAACTCCTGGCCTCAAATGGTCCACCCACCCCGGCCTCCCAAAGTGCTGAGATTACAGATGTGAGCCACCATGCCCAGCCACTCCATGCTTTAAAACCATCACCCTCTTGTCTGTTGGTCTTGAACCAACATGTTGCTGGTACCATCTTATGAAAGGACCTTTCTCAGTAGCTCTTCCAGATTTCCTGACAATATTCACTTCTTCAAACTGAAGTGAACTTCCTACACGTCACCACCCCACACCCTCCCAAGCTTCCCTAAGAAGTGGTTTTAATGATTGTAAGGTGATGGGGTGGAAGGACCCCAGATCTCTTATATTGTAAGGTCACCAAATGTTGGCATATGAAAAGGAATGTGGTAGAAATTTAGTCTCTTTCTTTTCTTTAGTGGGAATTTATCCTCTGGGCCCGTAGGAGGAAAACTAGTATTTTCTAGCTCTTCTGACTTGAGATGCCAGGAAGCTGAATGATTTTTGTCGTTTGGGGAGTCGATTGCTTTCTTTTTGAGGTTATTTAGATTCACTTAAGCAAGGTAAGAAGGAAAGCTTAGAGCTATATTTGGAGACAATGAAGGAGATGAAACCCTATATCAAAGAAAACAGGCAGCACTGATATTTTGTGGTCAATTGTAATTTGGGGAAAACTTTAGGGGACCAAGACCAATCTAGAACAGATCCAAAAATGTGGTCTGTCCCTGGAAATAGGCAAGTTCACTAAACCACAAATGACACACAGCTATACCCAAATGAATGGAGCTCTAAAGCCAGGTTCCCCCACAGCACTGATGTGTTGGAGTTAGTTTGAAGCAGCTCCCAAGAGCCCCCTGTCAAATTTTCAGAAACTCTATGAGTCATTATTAAAAACAGCCATTATTAAAAACTAAATTATATAACCTTACAATCAAATCAATTCTATTTAAAAATAAAATTCCCCCTTTCTATTTTTATTTATAAAAGTAGAAGATAGTTATTTTACTACCTTCTACTATTATCTATATCTTGTTATTATTTACATGTGTCATAATATCCAATGTATCCCATGCATCTCTTCCAAACTCCACGTTTGGTGACTCCAAAAGTGGCTTGAAATTGTCCGTGGTGGGAGTATTTACACCACAGAAATGGCAAATGCTATGGATCAGGGGTTCCCCCTTACCGCAATGTTTTGTTTTGTTGTTGTTGTTGTGTCGTTTTGTTTTTTGCCCAGGAAAGCCTGTTGTAAAACATTTACCAGCATACTGCTAACCTGTAAGACCCATCTCCTGATAGTTAAAACCAGATTCTCCAGAATCAGGGAGACAAGTCTATGCCTATCGTCTAGGGAAGTGGTCCCTAACCCCCAGCCACAGACCTGTTAGGAACCGGGCTGCGCAGCAGGAAGTAAGCAGCAGCAAAGCTTCACCTGTATATAGAGCCATTCCCCGTCACTCCCATTACCGCCAGAGCTCTGCCTCCCATCAAATCAGCGGCGGCATCAGATGATCATAGGCACGCGAACCCTATTGTGAACTATACATGCGAGGGATCTAGGTTGTGGTCTCGTTATGAGAATCTAACTAATGCCTGATAATCTGAAGTGGAATAGTTTCATCCTGAAATCCTCCCCTCAACACCCATACAGGGAAAAATTATCTTTCACGAAACTGGTCTCTGGTGCCAAAAAGGTTGGGGACCACTGGTCTAACACCATTCCTCAGAACCTACAGTCAGTGTGAATCTCTTCAGATTTGAAACAACAGGCGGGGAGATTCATGGGGGTCCATGGGAACTGAATGATGTTAATTCATATCATTTCACTTTATTCTTACTTGTAAATTAAGAGCCTTTCCTGTCACTTACTGTCTGTCATATGGAAGGTTGACAGGTTAAGGTAAGGAAGCTGATGTCCTCACATCTCCAAGAATCTTCTCTTAAGGCTTCTGGGACTTTAACTTATAGAGCAGGGATGTTAGAAACTGTATTCTTTCTCACAAATTCCTGCCTCTTTCTTGGTACATAGGACTCTTCATGAAACCTGAAGTTACTACTAGAAAGGACATCTTTCCCTTAATATAATGGTTTTGTGACAAATATATTACATTTTCCTAGAATGTCCTTTGTAGGTATAATCATTACATGAAAAATAAAGGAGAAGAAAATCTCAGCAGGCTTTAAACACCAAGTGTGTTTTTGTTTAAATGAAGGGGATTCAAATGTACATCATTAAAAACCATTAGCAATAAAAAGTAGCAGCCCACATTAAAGGATTAATTTTTCCTCTTGAAGGGGATGTTGAAGGTTTAACATGGCTTACTCTTTTTCCTCTCTCTCTAGAATAATGTAGTTGTGCTTTATTTTGCTTGCCCTTCTAAATTGATCAAATTGCCGTCAATATTTGGAAGAAGAATTAGAAAAAAACTTCAACATACTATGTTTGATCCTCCAGGAACAAGACCACTCCGTCCCCTCTGAGCGCATGGCCGTGGACAGAGTCGTGTTTTAATTTCTGTTGTCTTGCCAAGTCAGAAAGGGATTCACTGTTCTCAAGGTCTCTGGACTATCACTTTACCCAAAACATCCATCCCAGGCATTGGGGGAGGCAGAGAAGCTCTGCATAGCTATTTATTTTAAGTGCCTGATTAAAATTTCATGAAAACAGGAAGTCAGGGGAAAAGAATAGATCGCAAGAGCGATGAAATCCGGGGCTTTGTAATTTTTAGCTCACAGGGAAAAAAAAAAAAGCGTTAAATCGTAAGGAAGGTATATTTTCAGAATCGTGCTGTGGCCACTAATGGTGTATTTTGTCACTGGTTGGGGAGCTGGTGGACTAAGAATGGGTCCAATTTTTTAAATCTTATTACACAGTTTTGCACTCATTTAGAAATTGTCACCTTAAAGTAACCTAATGCTGCTCTACTTAAAGCAAACCTCACGTGGCTGTATCTGTGTGCGTGTTGGCCACATTGTCTCCTATTTAAGCAGATATAAATGTTGTCCTGACACAGTTGAACAGCACAGAATCTGTCTGCCCCATGAGTTGATGTTGCCTAAGAACTTAATCTTATCTAATTCCCGTATCCAATGGGATAAAGAATTTTGGGGAAAGAAAGTAATGACATATTTTATTGCTAGACGATAACGGAATAGTTTCTATATTGGTCAATGAAAAATAATGTGTTTCTCCAAAGAAGTAGCTGTCGAGGAAAACCAGAATTCTAATGAAACAAAACAAGAAACACACACTCAAGCTAAAATTTATAATGCAACCAAGGGCAATGATGGAGGAACCTATGAAGGGTAAAACACTCTTGTTCTACTGCTGTTCCTAGACACCTCAAAATCGCTGATGAATGTTGGTAGCCAACCTGAACCTCTGGGATCTCGTGCTGAGCTCCCATTTGGCTGACCAGACAGGAATAATTGCAACAGGCTAATGGCTAGATAAGTTTCATTTGCCAGTTTCAAATAAATCCCCATCTACAAAACCCAGCCTCAAAGTCCAATCCCAGAGGAAGGCGTAATCCTTGAGAGAGATGGGTCAGAGTGGAGCAGGCAATCTGAGCAAGAAGGTATTGCATAGCCGCCAGCTAATGCAGCAAATTAACTGCCCCTGTGGAAGGGTTAAGTCTTTTAGATCTCTTTCCAGGCCTCCCGCTCTCCCGTTGAAACTGACCTGAACAGGGATCAGAGGGTTTATCAAAGAGGAAAAGCAACTGGGGATGTTGATGGGCGCAGTTGGATGCCTGTGAGTCCCTTCAAAACTCCTCAAATCCCCCAGGGCCTGAGTAGGCTTGAGTATCTGGGGAAACCCAGATATCTCCAGGAGAGATATGTGTGTCTATTTATACTGGATGGCTTGGGGTCATTTCATGCCGAAGATGACAGGATCGTGATGACTGTATTATTCCAAGATAGTGGGGAAGAAAAGAAATAAGCCACAATAAACTTTTCAGATTCCCTCTACATTGAAAGAGTTATCATCTAATTCAGGCTGTTATTGACCTAATGAATTCATTTCTGTGGAACTGAGTCCGTCCATAGGCTTTGCTGGATGATGGTGTACACGATTTTAGGACTTACCACTTGAAGGATGTATGGCATTGCGTGAGTTATTTAATCTCTGCACCTCAGTTTCCCCTTCTGTAAAATGGAGCTTCTAACATTAGTTAAGGTCACTACTCCCCGCCTTTATGACCATTGTCTCCAGAATCACCTTATCTCGCCTTGTAATTCTTTGTGTACTCATCTGTCTTCCTCACTAAACTCTTGAAGCAGCCAGCATCTCTCATTCCCCAGTCCAGTTGTATCACTCAGCAAAGTGTCTGGCTGCCGTCAGTGTTCAGTGGTAAATATTTTAGAATGAATGAATAAATGAATGAACCCTTGCTTATAGATTGTTATGAAAATAGAAATAAGTAACATATGTGAAAGTTATTTTAAGGCTTCTAGAGCTTCAACATAACCTCATTTCTTATACTGAAGTCTGGTCTAGTGCGTAGAAAAGTCCTCTGTAGTCTCCCTCCCTTTAGTGGGAGAAGAATCCACTCTATTCACCCTAGAGAATTAGTCACAGAAGGATATGCCCTCCTTTGCTGTAGCAGAGAATTCCTCTTAGAACAATCATGGCTACAAGATGAGTCAAATAGATGCCCCTTTGGTTTCATCACATGCTCTAATATCATAACAATATCTGCTATCGAACAGTATTGACCAATGGATCAGAAAAAGCTCAAGACAGAAAAACAGTTAGATGCCAGGAGAGAAATACCTAGGGGGTAAAATTTTTATGATGACTCTCATGCTATTATCATAAAGTAAATCCTCAAAATTCTCTTTCTGTCATTCTGCCTTTCTCCCTGTGCTGGGTAAGATTTTGAGGTGGAAAGACATCACGTCTCCTCTCTGGAATTTGAAATCTAAGCATGATGCTCTCAGGGATGTACCAGCACTCTGAGTTCTCCAACTGCATGGTATTCATGAAGCAAGTTTCTCCAAGGAGCTCTGAGCATTTACAGCCTTAATCCAATTCAGCCTTAAAACATTCGTGATATTAAATGACTTTTGCCCAAAGTCCCAGCAAGCAAGCCATCGTTGGATTGATCTCAATCCAGGAAGTCTCTTTTATTTAATCATGGGCTTCTCTCTACTACCAGAGCAGTTTACTGGGACCCTGCATGCAACATTCAGGTTGCTTTGCCTTCAGATACACCAATTGTGCGTGTATTTGTCTCCCTGGCTAAGCGTAAACTCCCAAACAGCAGGGCGAAATTAGGAAGGCTGTTGACACGCCAACCTGTGCCAGCCACAGGATAGTCACTCTATGTCTATGGAACCGATCAGTTGTATTTTTATTGATAGTTATTCCTTCAACTTGTGCACACAAGTGATGAGGACACTGCAAACACAGCTCCTTTAGCAGCTCTGTTGCAGGGGCGGCGGGGTTGTGGTGCAGATATTGGCCACCATTTGCAGGCTGGTTTCTCATCTGTGTCATGGAGTCACTGAGGAAATGCCTTGTGTAGGCAGGAAGACTCACGTAAAAAGAGAAATGCGGCATCTATCCTAGGGGAGCTGAGAGCTCACTGGAGATCAAACAGCACTGGAAGAGTGGACATTCTGGCCTGAAATCTCCTTGATCTCAACCCAGGCTCTACTTCTAAGTAGCTGTGTGTTCTTGAGCAAGATGCTCAACCTCTCTGAATCTCATGGTTTCTCTGTCCACCCCAGAATGCTGTTTCTATCCCCCTACACACCTGAGATTGTCTGCCTGTGTGCTTGCTGCACTCTGAGCTGACACCTCTCTCTTCACAGTGACTCCATTTTCTTGCAATTGCCGTTTTCCATGGCTGTTTCCTCAATGAGAAGTCGATCTCCTTGGAGGCAGGGACTACATTTTATTTATCTTTATTTCCCCAGAGCCCAGCATTGTTTCTAGAAAATTAAGATGATGATTTTAATATTGATCACATAGGATTCTAACATTTATCACATAGGATTGTGAGATAGAAATGTATTTATTAAAGTGCTTAGTATGGTGTCTTTTTCGCATAGAAAGCACACATTATAATTTATTCAGTAACTGTTTGAAATGAGCTGTCTTATTGAAATCAGTGGTATTACCCCACTTTATAGATGGGAAAACTGAGTCTCAGAGACAAAAGCAAATGGGAGGTTCTTGCACTGGAAAGACATGGCTGCATGATGCAGGGGACTTTGTTGGTGGCGAGTTTGCAGACAGTGAGAGAGTGTTTTCTTCTAAGAGACGTTGACTAAGTAGAAGGAGGAGGGTCTTGTTCGAGGAGATGGGGAAACCACTGGCTGGAAGCCTTCAGCCCTAGAATTCCAGAGTCCACCACAGGAAGAACCCAGAGATCCTGTAGGAAATGTGTCCTGAGGATTAATGGTGGGCTGAATGCTGAGTGCGAACATTTCCCTTTCCTCATCTGCATTTGGGAGATCTTTATTTTTCCTTTTTAAAGATCAATGTGTTATATTTCTTTTTTCTGAAGGAACATCCATTAAACCAACAGTGGTTGAAACCGAGGACAATTCCCCATCATCTAATTAACCCCCTTGGGGTGCCATTAAGATCCAATGATATGTTGTGATTCTATTAATGAAAAGTAAACAGGGAAAGTGTGTACTGTAGAGCTTGGGTTTAGAATTCCCAGTCACTTGAGCACAAGATGTTCACCTTAGCTGCCTGTGCTCCTTGCCCTCTTGAACAACGTCTAAGCACTTTCGATGCTTTCTTGCTTTAATTCATTATTTTACTGAATTCTCCAGGAATGTGTAATAGAGTGGTTAGGAAAAAAATTCTAACCTAGCCAGGCTCCAACATTACTAACGGAATGATCTTGGGTGAGTTACTTGAACTCTCTGAACCTCAGTTTATTCATCTAAAATATGGTGATGGTAACACCTTCTTTCTAGGGGTGTTGTAGGAAGGAAGTAGGATAAGCAAATGAAGCACGTAGCAGGGTCCCAGGCACATGGTGAATACTCTTCCAATACCAGGCATTGTTCATCAGGAGCAATAACAACCTTCCCAGCAGTTGGGTGCCCTGGGTGTTCTGCTCTTGCTTTCAGGTGCAGAAATACACTCCAGCAGGTAGATGAACGTGGCTCAAGACCACCCAAGCACAGGGTTAGGACAGAAACCAGATCTGATTGGCCCCAAAGCCAGTGTTCTTTTTTTTTTTTTTCACTGTAGCACTGCCAGAATGGCATTTGCTTTCAAGTTGGACACCAATTTGTTGTGGGGACACCAACTAGACAGTAAATAAGAGAAGCCATATTTATTTATGTACTACCGATCTAGATTTCAGAACCCTGCAAGATGCGCACGCACACATGCACACACAGACACACACACACACACACACACACACAAGAGAGGCTAGGGTGTGGGGGATGAGGTTAGGGACCACAAGAGCCCTTTGCGTGCCCTGGGGCTGGCTCCCGGTGATGAGAAGGAGCTCATGGCTGCAGAGGAGATGGAAAATGTACGTAGTAGGGAAGCAAGGCCAGACACTGAAGGGTTTCTTAGGCAGCGGTGAAAACTTCACCATTTTAGTTCATGGAAGGATTGAAGGGCTCAAACCAGGCTTGCCAATTGATCTGAATTATAAAAGATGGCCCCAGCTGCTAGGTAGAGTTGGCATTGGAAGACGCGAGCAGTTGGCAAGAAGGGATGTCAGAAGCAGAGTTAGCAGGCGCCTGCTGAATGGTTGAGCCATGCATATTCAGAACTCAGAAGAGGCCCTAGTCTTTGCAATACCTGTGTGAACCTTTTGACTCAAAGTGTGGCAGCAAAGTGTGGAGTAAATACTCAATGCAGTTTCAGCATCCCCTCCTGCCCAACTCTGCCTACACAGACAAGGTTCCCTTCCAGAGGGAGAAGGTCTTGCATTGACAAACATGCGCTGTCCCGGATGGAGGAAACATGGCCGTGCCAGGAGGGCCAAGGCAAGATGGGCGAACAGTCAACAGGGTCCAGGGCTCTACTTTCTTTCCCCACATGGTGACAGATCATAGGACCACAGCTGGCTACCTGTGCTGTGAACACAGGGTTCAGAGGGAGCTTTGCATCACACCAGTCCGTGAGTTAGGACAGGAAGTGCAAACCAGTACAATTTACAGCAGTGAAAACCACAGGCAGGATACTTGGGTATACCAGAGCAGTGTCGCCTGGCTTGGACTCCTGCCAGGCCACCCGGGCGACAGTCCCTTCTGGTCTCCAAGGGCCAGCGGATGGTTAGCGATGACAAGCGATAAGGAACTGGGTTTTGTATTGCAGCAGAAAGGGAGAGACAGAGAGTAGTAAGGGAGGCCAAAGCATGCTGCTTCACTCCTGAAGGTGGAAACTGAGGGTTCCTGGGAACAGCTCTCCCTGGAAACATGGTCTGGGTTAGAGACTCCCCATAGCATCCTATTTAGACAAAGCAAGAGGCAGACCCTGTATGTTCTCTCCACCATGGGCAGAGCTGACCTAACCTCCGGGAGTTGCAATTGCATGCCACGCCTTTCTTCACAGCTGGAATGCATTATACCCTATCTCATGGAGTTCCATTATCTTTGAAGATCTCGCAGGAGGTCGCATGGCTATTTCTGGGTTTCGTGAGCTCACAGTAACAGCTCCAGGTTTGGGGGTTTGGACAAGTCAGTGAACCTCTCTGGTTCTCCATGTACAAAGGAGAGGATCTCTGCCACAGAGATGTTGTGAGGATCAACCAAGATAATAGGCATGAAGAACTTTAGAAAGTGAAATATAATTGCAAGGCATTAGTAATATTATTACACTAAGACATGTGATAGATACATGGCTCTTCCATTCCTAGGAGCTTATGGTTCTTGTGTAAGTAATAGAGTTAATAATGCTAGCTAAGACTTATAAAGCTTATTTACTTAGAGTTTCACTCTTGTTGCCCAGACTGGAGTGCGGTGGCGTGATCTTGGCTCACGGCAACCTCCGCCTCCTGGATTCAAACGATTCTCCTGCCTCGGCCTCCCGAATAGCTGGGATTACGGGCATGCGCTACCACATCCAGCTAATTTTTGTATTTTTAGTAGAGATGGGGTTTCTCCATGTTGGTCAGGCTGGTCTTGAACCTCTGACCTCAGGTATAAACCACTTATTATATGCCAGGCACGGTTTTCAGTGTTTTATATATATTAATTTTATCCTCACAATAACTTTCCTGTGTAAAGTGTTATCAGCATTTCACAGATGTGGAAACTGAGGTACCACGGGGCCAAGTAACTTTCCCAAAGTCAGGCAGCTGGTCAGAGTTGGTGCTAGGATCACATCCAAAGCAGCTGACTGCGGAGCCTGTGTTTCCCTACCTCTCCTCTGCATAGCCTGTTGAGTGAGGAGATCTACTAGTGGTTTTCAGGATTCCCCATGAGAGTTCTGCAAGATGTATCTGTCTAGGTTCAAAGCTTGTGTTGTTAATGACTTCTCCAGCCAGCCAGGGAGCTCACTGATGAGATGCCAGAGAAGGACACCAAAATTCCCAGGCAAGTTATTGAATGGCTTCCCAAGGAGCAGGCAAGATGTTCTTGCCAGTGTCATGCACTGGCACAGGTTCTGGGGTCACGTTCCTTGGGTGAAACCTCAGGTCCCCCACTTTCCAGCAATGTGACATTGAGCAAATGATTTATCCTCTCAAGGTGTCTACTTCTTCACCTGCCAAATGAGAGATATTGCGGGCTGTGTCATAGCATGGTTGAGAGAATGTAATAAACTTTGTCTACAAAGCTTAATAGGATGCCTGGCATCAAGTGAATGCTAATCCATTTTCATATATGTGATTAACTAGTAGCACAATGAGGGGGACACAGGTGGTGGCTTTTGATGCTTTGAGGAAAGCAGCTACTGTTGAGTTGCCAGACAACAGAAGCAGAGCTGTAGGTCTTGGCAAAAAGACCCTGCCCTTGGTCCACTGTTGTGGGTACGTCTTCGGAGCTCCAACTTTCTAGTTAAAGGCTGACTAGGCGAGGAGCCTGTAATTCACGCCTGTAATTCCAGCACTTTGGGAGGCCGAGGCAGGTGGATCACTTGAGGTCAGAAGTTTGAGACCAGCCTGGCCAACATGGGTGAAACCGTGTCTTTACTAAAAATACAAAAATGAACCGGAATGATGGTGGGCGCCTGTAATCCCTGCGACTTGGAAGGCTGAGGCAGGAGAATCGCTTGAACCCAGGAGGCAGAGATTGCAGTGAGCCAAGATCCTGCCACCACACTCCAGCCTGGGAAACAGAGCAAGACTCCATTTCAAAAAAAAAAAAAAAAAGACTAAACAGTCCAGTCCACTCAAAACCCCACTCTGGGAAAGGGGCTGCAAGACTTGGGGGTTAACTGGGTTTGAAAGGCTGGAGTGATCACTTAGTTGAACTTTATTTGTTGTTTAAATTATTTAGAATATGTTTGCTGCCAGGATACTCTGGGTAAGCAGCCCAAGTTAAGAAAATAAATATGTAATTAAGTGAAACAGAGCAATGACAAAGTGTGTGAGCAGCCGTCGGCATGTATGTCTGTCTCATTATTAGGCAATCATTTGTCGCCAGATGTTTCCCATATCAGTACTCTCTGGTGCTGCTAGACTGAAGCCAGGTGGGAATGGTTGGTCTTTGGGCTTTTTCCTCTAACAGAGGAAATCAGGCCAGGTAAGCTCAGAGCCCAGGAACCAAGATTAGAACTCAGACCATGGTGGTGATAGAATCTACAGTATAGACTAAAGGATAAACACCTGGCTGGTACAAGCTGATGTCTGATAGCTAAAACAGACCGCCAAGACAAAAGAGCTGTGTTCTATGGCCCTGGAGAAAAAAGATTTAAAAACTGGGAGTTCCATTCACAGCATCCTAGAAGATGCAGTGTGGAAGCTGCCTTGGGAAGCCTCTGGTTCAGAGGTTCTCAACCTTTTCCTAGCCATGCAAAATTATGTTTAAAGAAATCATATGAAAAAGCAGCAACAGGGCAGTTGAAGGTCTAGTTGCTTTAAGATTAAGAAAGGAACCTGGCCATGAGACTTTAGCTCTCTCTTTTCTTGTTCTTGAGTAGATTCCATGGAACCTCCAGAGCTCCAGGCTCCACAGTCTGGGAAACACCAGATAGTGGA
This sequence comes from Piliocolobus tephrosceles, assembly GCF_002776525.5. NCBI lineage: Eukaryota > Metazoa > Chordata > Mammalia > Primates > Cercopithecidae > Piliocolobus > Piliocolobus tephrosceles. The sequence continues at coordinate 64,242,335 of NC_045450.1, read as the reverse complement.
GAAGGTCTTGGAACATGAGCCCAGGGCTTGAGTCGCTTTTCTCATTTACCAAATGGTGATAATAAATTTGCCATCTTCATAGGCACTTTTCATAAGCACATCACAGATGAGTTAATCCACAGGAAGGGATTAGCATTGTCTAGCACAGAGTAAACATTTGATACATGTCAACTAAAATCATCATGTATTAGATTATCACTACATCTGTTACTAGCTTTGGGACCTTAGACAATTTACTTAAAATCTCTGAGCCTCATTCATTCTCCCTGTGGCCTGGGATAATAATACTTACTTTGCCTTGTTCTAAGGAAATTTTAAACAAAGAAGGTTTGTAAATCACTTATCATAGCACCCAGCAGTTTTCCCCTTCACCATGGGAACTTGAGCTGAAGCTGATATTCCTTCTAGACATCCTTAGAACAGAATAGGTGACAACTCTTAAATTTTAAAATTTAAGTCTTGGGGTAATTTATTCATTCAGTAACATTGTAAAAAATATCTCTAAATCCCAATGCTGGACCCTCAGTGGACGTCTCTTTTTCTGTGATGGGCCCAGCTTGGCCCTGTTTGATGGTCTTACTTCTTTGTGCTTCTCAGGCAGGGAAGGTCCCAGCAGCTCTGCCTTGCTGGCTTTCAGCCCCAGAATCGAATAGAGGTGGGAGTAGAGGAGAATTGCTGGAGAGCTGGGATCATGGGATTGGGGTCACTTGAGCCAGGAACTTCATCTCTCTGGTCCTCACTTACCTTAGCTTGAGGCACAGTTTAAAAATAAAAAAGGCTTCATTTTTGTCCAAGTAACACGTGTGGTGTGGATTAGCAAGACGGGCTGTGCCCATTATCACTGTCACTCAGACCCATATGATGGAGGCTCCATCTCAACCCATGTTTCTGTGATCACTGAAGCTGATGGAATGTGGTGAGAATCAAACACTGGATCTTAGACCTCCTTCCTGGGGTCAACTTATGTGACTGCCACTCACATCTCTCCCTGGCCAAGGCAGGTCTCATGTTCATGCCCAGGGGTAGCAAGGGCAGGCAGCATGGCCCAGCCTCTTATATGGGGGGAGGAGAGCTGTAAATACAGATTCTTCTCAGCTTAATATGGGGCTATAGCTTGATAAACCATGCACTGAAAATGTCATTAGTCAAAAATACATTTAATCCACCTAACCTACCAAGCATCCTAGCCTAGCCTCGCCTGCTTGAAATATGCTCAGAACACTTACATTAGCCTGCAGTTGGGCGAAATCATCAAATGCAAAGTCTATTTTATAATAAAGTGTTGAATAAATCATGAAATTCATTGACTACTGTACTGAAAGTGAAAAACAGAATGGTTATATGTGTATTCAAAGTACAGTTTCTACTGAATGTGTGTCACTTTCACACCATTGTAAAGTCAAAAATTCCGTAAGTGGAACCATCAAAAGTTGGGCGCCATCTGTATTTCGATGAATGGCACTAATCGTCAGTGTAGACAATTATCAGGGACTACTAGGAGTAAGGGTCAGCAGCGCTGAAGTCTAAGTGGATGACAATGACAATAGCGACAAATAACAGGTACCATTTATTGAACACAGTGAACTCTGTGTCAGGCCATAATGTTACCTGTGTCATCTCATTTGATCCTTACACCTGGATGAGGTGTGCACTTTTTCTGTCCCCTGTTTACAAAGGTGTGAACTGAGGCTTGAAGAGATGGAGTCATTGTCAGCCAGTAGGAAGCATCTTTCATGCTCGCTTGATCACAGTAATGGTGCAAGTTAATGAAGGAGACATCAAGTCAGAACCCAGAGAGTGTCCTAGGGTCCTAGGGGAAGGAGAGGGCTTGCGTAGAGAAAAATACCTACTGTAATCATGAGGTCCACTGGAGAGAAAGCCAGGAGAATTTACACCCAAACATACTTTTATCTGGCTTCCAAGCCCCTGTCGGTGAACCTCATTGGCTAGATCCAGCCAGCATCCAGAAAGCAGTGGAGTCCCTGATTGATAGAGGCCACCCACGACAGCCTCCCAGGGCACAGAGTTGGATAGAGAAGGATGGAGATTGGGTCTGTAGGGATAGACAGGGAATATCCAGAGGAGTTACAGATCTTAGTTTCAAACCCAGATTTTTCTGCCACTGCAGCCTAAATTTTCAATCATTCTGCTGGAAGAAAATGGCAGTGTGGGTACCATGCAGGGAAACGCTTAGGAAAATCAAAGCTCTGGGTCACAAGCTAATATGGTCTTCAATTCTCAACTGACAAGGAATTTGAGTTGTCCCCCTTTGAAATCATGTATATATACTATATTTGCACCCATTCTATGAATACTTCCATATTATTTGTAGGCAAACTCATCTTTACAAAGCTATTATTCATGAAACCATACCTGCAAACCACTCTGCCACCAAAACAAAAAACAAACACCTAGCAACCCATTTTTAAAAGAATTGTGCTACACATGTGAATGATAGGTAACTGGAAGTCTGACAAGCTGCGCGTTCAACGTCCCTTCCCAGCGACACCACTATGAATAGACAATGAGAACACATTTGCTTTTCTCCAACAAGCCGGAAGAGCTTATTTCCCCCATGCAATGAAAAGTTGTATGAGTTGGGCCAGAAAGCTTGACTGTGATTTATCTGAGAACGACTGTTAAACATTTCAGAAATTAAACTTACTAACATGTAGGGGAAGGAGGGATAAAATAGACACTGAGAAGACATATTAAATGTTCCTCTTGTGTGGTAAGGGGCAGGGCAGGGAGAAGGTGTTCTTTTTATTGATTCCATTCTTTCCTTTGATGAGGATTTATTGTTGTGCTTTTTTCTTGCATGCGAGACATTCAGTGCCAAAGAGACTGGAGTTTTCACATCCAGGAAAGTTTGCATGGGACACAGCCTGCCCGGTGGAAGAGACAGCCTTCAGTGGGTTGGAAAAGCAATGTTATTAGCTAGTGTAAATGGAACGTGTCCTACACACCAGGTTCTCAGCTAAGCGCTTTCAATCATGTATTTCATTTATTCTCCACAACAAGCTCATGAGCTCAATAAGCTCAACAAGCTTATTGTTTCTATTTTACAGATTAGGAAACTGAGGGACAGGGAGATTAAGTAATTTGCCTGAGATCCCACAACCAGTCAAAGGTAAAACTGGAATTCTTATCTCAAGCTGTTTGACTTCAGAAACACTGCTCACAACCCTTTGCTAGATTCCCTCCCATGTATTTGCTCTCAATTGCACAGTAACTTCCAGAATGCTCAGTTTCATTGACCATCTACTACGCTGCAGGAGCAGCTTAGGAAGTTAGCACATCTATTATCTCAAATCCTCCTGACAGCTCCATAAGGTGATTCTCTTTCATTGTTCTCATGCTCCAGTTGGGGAACTTGACACTCTGCGAGGTTTTGTGACATGCTTTCGGCCACATAGCTAATCAGTTGCAGAACCAGAATTCAAAATCATGTTTCCGTGGCTCTAAAACCTGTTCCTTCTACTGCGACAGGCTGCCTCGAAGCTGCTGCTGAGTCGAACAGTCAGTATCTGGCTGTTGATGCCTGGAGCAAGGTGCTGTCGCCCAGGCTGTAGGGCGCTGGTCTATCCTCCACCCTCGTGAGGACCAGTGTGAGAGGGTGAGCTTGCACACCCACATGCACACGTGCATTTATGCTCACAGCATTGCTGCTGGTGCCTACAGGTAACTTTTTGTACAGTGGGAAAAAGTGAAAAGGCATTCCCTCTGGCCAGATGCTAGCTCTGTGGTCACATGACTTGAGGAGCAGTCAGCACCTTTGTGTTACAACTCAGCCCCCTTCTCAGGCAGCTTGACATCCGCAGCCACCTGGATGGATGTGTGTGCCTATAAAGGTACCTGTGGAATGCCCTCAGCGCTGTGCCGCCCACGGCCCTGGGTTTGGAGAGACTCATCCTGGAAACACACCTCCATCCATCCTCATCCCTTGGAAGAATGAAATCAATACCAGCAAACCCACATTTTTTCCTGCCACAAAACCTGACTCGGGCACATCTGTTTCTTTATTATGTGTTTACCATTATTTTCTTCCCATTCGAATATGGATGATCTGGGAGCTGTTAAACAGTTGTTTTCATAAACGGCACACCTTCACCTTCCTAGGATTCATAATGAGCTCCCCGATTGCCGGGCAGAAGGAGGTTTCTTCTCAGAAGAGAGTCAGCTCAGATGGTGAACTGGGGATCCAGGTGGAGCCACCATTTCTCCCCTAATAGGACACCTGGAGATGGGCCTGGATTCTGAAACCCAAGCTGTCCTTCCACCTCAAGAGCCCTTGATCACATCTGCTCTATGGAATGTGGAACCCACTGCCCCGCTGGCCTAGGAGTGGACCCCCAACCCCCAAAGCTCATATGCAGATGGGCAAAGCTGGAAGGTTCATTTTCTTCAACCAGAGACCAGTACCCTGAGCTGTCTTGAAAATGGTTTTGAAACTGGCTTTGTGAAGAAACGTTTGAGAAATTGAAAGGGGCTCTGCATTAAGATGAAGAGTCTGGGAGGCCTGGGGAACCTGTACTGAAGGTGAAGCTTTGCCTGTTCTTTGTGCCTCTAGCTTAGATCCAAGGGTAGAGGAAAAAAGATCTGTTTTTCAAATTACAGACAGACACTGTCATTCAAAGAGCTGTGGGATTAGGAAGCAGGCTGTCTCTGCAGGTAGTGAGTTCTCCGTCACAGGGAATAATCAAAAAGAATCCATAACAGGGAATACTGGAGAAGAAGTTCATGCACTGGGTGACAGGTTAGAGAGATCACTTCTCAAGTCTGTCCCCTGAGATGCTGAATATATAACAGAGCAGCAGTCCGACCAAGTGTCAATCTGTGGCTGGTATTTTGCTGCAGCTAATGAAAGTGGCTTATGTTTACAGACCAAAGCAGAGGTAAATATGTAGAACTTATGGCCATGAGCTCTGAAGCTACATGGAGCTGAATTCCAGTGTTGGTTCTAGTGCGAGATGTGCGACCCTGGGCAGCTTTATTGATTTTCTCTAAGCCTCGGTTTCATCCTCTGTAAGTTGGGACTCACCTATCTCATAGGAAGTTTTACAGACCCAGTGAGCTACTGAATGCTGATTGGTGAGCAGTCAATAAATGGCAGAGATATATGTACCATACCTACGACAGTAAGTACCAGGGTCAGGTTGCTGGGAAGCCAGTAGTACGCTTCTTGTGCATGTGATGCTGCACACATCTCTCTCCTGGCTCTAAATGCTTTCTATATCTCCCTTATTTTTGAAATTAAACCTTGTTAAATGCAGCAATGTTTGTATTGTCAATAAAGATGATAAAATTTTCCTGGGTAGTCTGGCCTTTTCAGAAATAAAGACCTGAATTTCTTACTATTTATATTCAAATTTTGGACTACCCTATAAGTAAAGCATTCCCTCTCTCTCTATTTCTCTCTCTGTCTTTTTCTCTCTCTTACATCACATACACACAAATACTAGTATTTTTAAAAATATGATCTCTTGGCTATGCGAATGAGGTGTTGGGGGTATCTTTTCTTTCTTTTTTTGAAAAGGAAACTCCTTTTCGGGTTTGGCGTGACATTAATAAAAATAATAAAGGAGAAGCTTTGGAGGGAAAAGGTAAATAAGGCAATTCATACATCATCTGCAGGAGACACGGAAGTAAGGCAGAGAAAAATCACCACCCTGCATTGTGCGTGGGGAGATTCTCATGAGTCAGCTCATTTGCTGCTTTCTGGCCTCCCAGCTGCTGCTGCTGTGGGGTTGACTGTATCTGCTGGGTGCAGAGGGCCAGGTTTGGAAGCCGCTCATAATTAACTGGGCTCCTTTTCTGCAAACTGTGCTGATAGAGGCATCTCTTTATGTATAGCAACCTAAAATTCAAAAGAATCCCTCTCTGTCCCAACCACACACAGACACACGCACACTTGGACAGTGGTGACCTTGGGGACTGCACCTGCATGCAGAAATGACCAGCTACGCAATGTGTGGGGCCCGGCACAAAATGAAAATGTAGAGCTTGTTCAAAAATTATTAAAATGTCAAGACAGCTATAGCAGAATGTTCAACGTGTATGGGACTTCACCAGTCCCATGTCCCCTTTGAGGGCACAGGTCACAGGCCTATGAAGCTGTCCCTGTGGTGTGCCTTTTTAGGTCACAAGCCTTGCGGGTGTGACAGCAAATAGACCCCAGGGTGGCTTTCCGTTGTCCCTTTCATCAGCAGCTGCCTTAAAGGTGAGTGCAAATGAAACAGAAGCTTCCACTCTGGAACCCAAACTGTGCCTCCATCCCGGAATGCCTCGAAGGAAGCAGAGACTGTTCTGAAGGGTGGGATGATAATCCCCAGACTGTGGGGAGATACCACACCTCCAGGACCAGTTAGGAAACCTTATTAAAACCTCAGCATCAGACAGCTTTACAATCAGAGGATTCTCGAGAAACAATCTCTCCTCTAGTGTCCTCATTTTCCAAATGTGAACAATGAAGAAGCCAAGAGGAGGCAAAGATATGTTCAGTAAAAATAGTTCATATTCACTTTGGGAGGCCGAGGCGGGCGGATCACAAGGTCAGGAGATCGAGACCACGGTGAAACCCCGTCTCTACTAAAAATACAAAAAATTAGCCGGGCGCGGTGGCGGGCGTCTGTAGTCCCAGCTACTCAGGAGGCTGAGGCAGGAGAATGGTGTGAACCCGGGAAGCGGAGCTTGCAGTGAGCCGAGGTGGCGCCACTGCTCTCCAGCGTGGGCGACAGAGCGAGACTCCATCTCAAAAAAAAATAGTTCATATTTATTGAGCTCTTTGATGTGGGCCAATGTGCTTCTAAGCACTATATTTGCTTTTAACTCCTGATCCATACAGGGGATAAACACAGTTGTTATACCCATTTTATGGAGGAAGAAACTGAGGCATAAAGTTCGGTAGCTGTCCTGCAACCACCGAGCTAGTAAATGGCAGAGCTTCTTACAAACCTGATTCCAGAGACTTTGTAACTGTTCTGCCATGTCCAAAGCGATTTAGGAAGACTGCCTGCTTCCTACGGCGAAGTCGGGATACCCTCCCCTATCCATCAGCTGCGAGTCCTTTCCCTGGGGTTTTCTGATATTCTGTTTCAACCCCGTTGCTCCATGAATTCTGGATGTGGCTCTCTCTGCCAAGTGAATTCTCACCAGTAGACACAGAAGAGGCATTGATAAGAAAAGACTCACCAGAGCCTAAGAAACAAAATAAGTGTGGTGCTTTTGTGGATGACAGTGGAGTGATATCAAAACCAGGCCTAAAAAAGCGCACATCCCCAGAGAAAATGAGGGCAAGGCAATGCCATGCCAGGCCCTGGGCCCCCACTGCGAATGAATTACACACTCAGGCCAAGGTAACGCAGGCCTTGGCCAATATCCCCAGGTCTTTCCTGCCCTGTGCTGGCCCAGACCCGGCCCTCTCCAGCCAGGAATGGGAAGGCGGGTGGGAGGCAGGAGAGGTCCGCATCAGAGCTGGTCTCAGAGCCCCAGCAGGGCCTCGTGTTCCATCCAGCAAGGGCCCCGCTGCCAACATGCTTGCCAGCCAAGCTGTGTAAACATTCGAGCTCTTCTGGCCAAAGCTGACGGCAGAGAGGGAAGAGACAAAGGCTTCTGCTCCCAGGACTGGGTGTGGGGAATGTGCCCCGCTTCTTGTGGGTTCCTCCCTCACTGCCTGCTCCTCCCTGGGCTGTCCATCACAACCAGGGCCTGGAGGGCTTTCTTAGAGACCGGCGTGGTTCACGTCTCCACTTCCCCTTTGCAAAGAGGAGTCCTATTTTTATTCTGCTTCTGCTTAGAACGTCAAGCGTTTGCTACCACGCCTCGGAGATGGTTTCACCAAGGCAGCAAAAAAGTCAAGTAACTTCAGCAGTGCAGCCCATGTGTGTCCGGAGTAAAAGCCCCGAAGGGGACAAATAGGGACATAAATGTCAAGGCTAGTAGCTATCGTGAATTTTAGTTATCATTTTTTAATTGAAGTGAAGTTCACTTAACATATAATTATCTGGTTTGAAGTACACAATTTGTTGGCCTTTAGCACTTTCAGTGTTAGGCAGCCATCACCCCTGTGTAGTTCCAAAACATTTCCCCCCATTGCAAAGGAAGCCTCATACCTGTTAAGAGTCACGTCCCATTCCCTCTCCCCCAGCCTTGGCAACTGTTAATCTACTTTCTGTCTCTGTGGATTTGCCTCTTCTCAGCATTTCAGATAAATGGAAACCTACAAGACATACTCTTTCTGGTGTGTCTTCTTTCACTTACCAGAATGTTTTCGAGGTCCGTGCAAGTTTTTGTTTTTTGTGCAAGATTTTGCTTTATGTAGTCTGTGCTGTATGTAATTTACTTTAAGTCACTAAAGGGTAGGAAAGCGGGTGGCTGGAAAGGGCACATTCAGCCAGAAGAGTTGAGGAGCCTTTGGTACAGAGCAAGCTCAAAGAACGCACTGGAGAGGGAAGCAGAGGCAGTACTGCGAGCAGCGCCCTGGGACTGGCAACAGCAGGAGTTGCTACGCTCTAGGCATGAAGGGGCAAGGCTAGGAAGAAGTGACCTACACCCAGGAGGAGAGAGGCCCATGGAGAAAGCAGTTCAGTGGAGACCCCACAGAGAGGGAGGGAGTCAGGGAAATGAATACCCAGTTTCACTCTGCTGCCCACCTCCTGCGAGCACTCCCCATTGGCCAAGTCCAACAAGAAGCCAGAAGGCCTGAGAGGTGCTCAGCCAATCCAGACACCACAGTGGCCTCCCTGGGTGAGGAGGATTTGAGCAAGGGAGCACAGTGGATCTGGAAGGGCAGAATTATCCCCTGCACAGTGGCTCAGGGCTTGCACTGAATGACTCCCTACTCCTTCCAAGCATTGATCCCATGCTGCGCCTTCTTCCTTCCCCATGGTGGAGACTCTGCTCTTCCAGCCCTTTTTTCTGCTGCAAATCTAGTCCTCATGTCCATCTCTCCTGCTCTGCTCTGATCCACCATCCTCTCATACTGCAGGAATACGGCCATCACCAAGTAGACCCTTTGTCCCACTTAAAAAGAATGAGATTTTCATGAAACCCAAGTCTAATACTTTTAGGTAATAACAATTAGTTATTTTATATATGTTCGTAATGGACGCATACAAACCCCAACAAAAGAAAATGCTTATGAGTACTAAAGAAAATGGGGTATTTGGTAACTCTTATTGCGGTGACTTACATGCTTATCAGTTGACTTACAGAGATTTCCCAAACATATTGTTGAGCAGAAAAGTAAGATGCGGGAGCTGGGCGTGGCTCATGCCTGTAATCCCAGCACTTTGGGAGGCAGAGGAGGGCGAATCACGATGTCAGGATATCGAGATCATCCTGGCTAACACAATGAAACCCCGTCTCTACTAAAAAAGTACAAAAAAATTAGCAGGGCGTGGTGGCGGGCACCTGTAGTCCCAGCTACTCGGAAGGCTAAGGCAGGAGAATGGCATGAACCCAGGAGGTGGAGCTTGCAGTGAGCCAAGATCATGCCACTGAACTCCAGCCTGGGTGACAGAGACAGACTCTGTCTTTAAAAAAAAAAAGAAAAAAAGGATGCAGAGAAGTTAATTAAACATTTAGTTTATTTTTTAAATAAAACTAGTAGTACACACAAACAGCAGAGGTCGACAGATAGAAAGATATTATTCTGGATTTATTTATTAGAGCAATCTTAGGTTTACGGAAGGACTGAGTACAAAGTACCCAAGAGTTCCTATACCCCCCTCTAAGTCCAATGCTGGCATTTCTTTGGTTTCAACCCTTATTTATGTCCAATCCCACCGAAAATAAAATCCAAATTTCTTATCACAGGCTGTGGGGCTCTTTCTGATCTGGCCACATCTTGGGTCTCCTCCCCATCTCTCTTCTTCAATCCTTCGGTGACAGCATCATTGGTTCCCTTGCTGTTTCATCGCCCAATGAGACCCTGAAGAGTTCACACAGACCCATGCCCCTCTAGGTGTTCCATGCACACAGCATGAGTGTTGCCTCAACACAGCTCCATCCAGCCCTTCCCTTGAAACGTGAAATATGGCCTCTGGGTCCTCATCCTGGCCTTCCTCTCTGGCCCCTCTTCTTGGTCCTACACTTCACCGTCCTCCTTTTTATCTACCAGCCCTGGTTTCAGGTCTTCCCCACATTCTGTCTGCGATGCATGGTTCCAGTTCCCATGCAGAAGAGCCTCACCCTTTATGGGTGCTGGGTTGGGGATCTTCAGCTGCTGCTTTGCTTGTCAAAGACGCTAAGAGATACTGGTCATGGACACAGACTCTGAGGTCGAGCCGCTCTCTGTTCAAACCTGAGTCCTTCCCCCAGGAAATAAAAAACTCACAGGCAAAGGAACCCAAGGCCTTGGACTTTGCTGAGCCTCAGCTTCCTTAGCATTAAAATGAGGGTACAGAAGGTATCCATTGCAGACGTATGTCCTGGAAATGGAATGCAAAGAAAGGTCTTAGGACAGTAGCTGGTTACAGAGTAAATATTCAGTCGATTTTACATCTTTAGACTATCATTAATCCATCTCCAAGAAATCTCTTTCTTACTGCATTTTTCACTCTGGGGGATCAAATTATACTGCTTAGTAGGAGAGACATCCTTCCTTGTAGCCTAGGAAAAAATGATGACTTCTCCTCCCTCTTCTTTCCCTCCTCTTTCCTCCTTTTCTCCTTTTCCCTTCTCTTCATTTGCTCCTTCTCTATCTTCTTTCTTTCTTTCTCTTTTCATTTCTCTTCCCACTATCATTCGTTCTTTGTGTTGGGTGTGCAGATTTTGTCTGTCATGGCCCAAGTTCTCCCGCGTTCTGGTCTCTGCCACGTGAATATCTCTTGCTTCTTTTCTCATGAGTGCATTTTTATCCCCAGTTCCCTATCCCCACGGCCTCCTGGCCTGAGGCCTTCCAGCCCTCCAAGGGATGATCATTAGGCCACAGGAATGTAAGATGTAGATCTCAGTGGCCTCACCTTATTTGTCTTACTGGCAACCCTGGCAACACTTAACAGCCCTGGTTTACCATCAGGCCCAGAGACCAGTCATGGCTCCCTCAGTGATGCACCCCTCAGGCCCTAAGGTCTTCACTGTCTCCGGTCCCGGTGCTGTGGGAGTGGCTGTTTATCTTAGTGCTATGCTATGGACAGGAAGCAAGAGCTTCCGGACATGCTGGTGATCAGAGGACTCTTCCCCTAGGAACAACGGGTCCCCTTTTCTGTGGCCTTTTTATAAATTTCAATCTTCCTCCTTTGACAAACTTCCCCCCTCTCCCGTGACTGAAGGACAAGGACAAACCAGCCTCACAAAATATACAAAACCCTTCAAACTGTCGCCTTGCAGTAGAAAAGCCCTTGTTACTTAGTTGCCCCCTCGCTCTGGAGAGGAACACTGGGGCAGGGAACGACATCCATAAGCCGGATTTCCAGATTGCACTTTGAATTGTGTTTTTTGGCTGTTTTTCAGACAAGAAAAATGTCATTGCTTTACAAAATTTTGTGAAGCAGCAATATCTTCCACCTGTTTTCCTCCTACTTGGAATTTTTACTTTGAAAATTAGTTAATAAAATAACTTATCTTGTAGGTAAGATCTGTGTTTGAAAACGTAGCTGAAGACAATGCCGTTCTCAGTCATCCTTAGAGTTTTGTTTTTCTAAAATTTAAAAAAATTGCTATAAATACTTGCAGATGATCATACTTCAAGAGGGCAAATGTGGCATCCTCCAGACAGAATTGGACACACCCCTGAGAAAGAGAACAGTAACTCCACACTGTGTGTGTGTGTGTGTGAATGTGTGTTCATACAAGGCATTCACACAAGTCATAGTCTTGTAGTCAAGGGAAAAGAGATGAGGAAAATGTATGCTGTCCCCTTCAAACTCTGGCAGGAAAATCCAGAGAACAGCTTCTTGACTCCAGGGTATGGGATTGCCAGGTTTGAAGACATAGTTTCATTTTTTATCCATCCATCATCCACTCATCCGTCCGTCCATCCATCCATCCATCCATCCAAGTAAGAATTATTGGGTAATTGTTCTGTGCCACACATTATGTTACATGGGATTCCCACCTAATCTTCACAGCAATCCCAATAAGGTACTTGTTTTTGTCTTCAAAATAAGAAAGCAAAAGCTCAAAGAAGTTAGTAACTTGTCCAAGTTCTGCAGCTATAAGAATCTGAACTGGAATTCAATCTCATAGCTCCAAAGCCTGAGCTCCTTCTATTGTATCATGCTTATCTGAGTGGTGGGGAGAGGTAGTGGGTGTCAGGTGGAGGCTGTCAGCTATAAGAGACAAAAGGGGAAGGGAATTGGATGACTCCTATAAGGCATTTTAGTTTGGTTCTCCTTCTTTCTGAAAATAGTTTCAAATATCTCGGCTTGAGTGTATTTAAACTCAGGCTACGGCATAACAGCCAAGTCAAGATGGCCCAAACAGAAGTTGAAAAGTCACATCTGCATATTTAATTTTAGGTAACACCCTCTGATAGGCAGTATTGAAAAGACCATGAGTGGAAGAACTTATCCTTTCTTGAAAACTGTGAGGATGGGAGAAATTTGGGGATATTTACTGAGCCCCTGCAATGTAACAGTTAACATGTTAGAGGCAGAAATTATGGATTTAATAGTTTTATTTATTTATTAATATTTTGACTAATTCTATAAGTGGTTTATAGGATATAGTGGCAAATCAATGCTTAAGAAATTACCAAAAAAGTAAAAATAAGATAATGATGGAATTGAATATTATAAAAGAAGGTCAAGACTAGGGAGTAACCATAAGGCAGAAGCACAGACCAAACAATTCAACGCAGTTGCTCTGATTGGGCCACACAATTAGTGGTGAGCTTCCAGGTGACCAAAGTGAAAAGGGAAGCAGGAGCACTCATGTGATTTTTCTTGTCCAAGAAAACTAAACAATGCAGTTCCTCTGTAGGCAAAGACGAACACGAGTTCACACTCTGGAGAGCACACTCTGCAGAGCACAGTCAGAGAATCTAGCCATAGTGAAATCCACAAAAATGATCAAAAGAAGGCAGCATGGCCATTGATTTCAGCCCAGTAGGGAGATGTGTCTCAAAGGAAAGAGAAGAGATTTTAAACTGGGGATGATAGTGGCTTAAGTTCTCAGTCTTTAAGAATTGTATGTACTTTAATTTTGTAGTAAACTTTTTTAATTATCAAAATTTTTATAAAGCTCTTAGAAAAAGTAAGTGCTTTTAAATAAAATTTTTAACTTATCTAAATGATGGTTGCTTTGTGGTTGTGGCTGGTATATCATGGGATTTAACTACTTAGCTTCGTTTCTGGAGCAGTGTATACACTCAATAAAAACCTGTTGAGTGAGTGAATAAAATAGAAACAAGGTGGTTGTTGAGCAAAGATAAACAAAGGATGAACTTAATAAAATCTTGCGCATTCTTCATTCAAATTCAGAAATAGTTGACTTCTGAACTTGTGCCCAGCTGCTAAAAAAACTGCCCTTCTTAGCAACTTAATATCTTGAATTTGAACCCCCAGGCTCTCCTGCAATGCTAGTACTTGAGAATGTTAGGTAGTTTACTGGTTTTTACATACTTTGACCCAATTCCTTTGATAAAAGCAGATAGCTTTTTAATTAACATTGAGGCATATTATATATACTAGGATGTGTGTAGCTTTAGTGTGCAGTTTGATGAATTTACCCCATTAACCACCACGTCAAAGAAGATGAAGAGTATTTCCATCACCCTACAGAGTTCCCCTGGATTTCTTTTTTTTTTTTTTTGAAACGGAGTCTCGCTCTGTCGCCCGGGCTGGAGTACAACAACCGGATCTCAGCTCACTGCAAGCTCCACCTCCTGGGTTTATGCCATTCTCCTGCCTCAGCCTCCCGAGTAGCTGGGACTACAGGCGCCCGCCACCTCGCCTGGCTAGTTTTTTGTATTTTTTAGTAGAGACAGGGTTTCACCGTGTTAGCCAGAATGGTCTCGATCTCCTGACCTCGTGATCCGCCCGTCTCGGCCTCCCAAAGTGCTGGGATTACAGGCTTGAGCCACCGCGCCCGGCCGGATTTCTTTACAATTAATCCCCTACCACTCTCCACAGGCAACCCCTCCTTGAGCTAATGAGTCTTTTTTTATTTTACATATATATATATTTTTTTCTTTTTTGAGACAAGGTCTAACTCTATTACCTAGGCTGGAATGCAGTGGTGCAATCTCAGCTCACTGCAACCTCACCTCCTGGGCTCAAGCCATCCTCTCACCCCAGCCTCCTGAGTAGCTAGGACTGCAGGTGTGTGCCACCATACCCAGCTAATTTTTGTATGTTTTGTAGACATGGGGTTTAGCCATATTGCCCAGACTGGTCTCGAATTTGTGACCTCAAGCCACCCACCTACCTCGGCCTCCCAAAGTTCTGGGGTTATAGGCATGACCCACTGTGCCTGGCCTGATGAGTCTTTAGTCTGTTTTTCATGTTGTTCTTAAGATTAAGTTAGATGAAACAGATGCTTTAAAAGTTTTGAGGCAACCTGTTAAGTCTAATGCTCTTATTTTAGCCATGGGTAACATGAGGCCAGCAGGCTTGTGCTTAGCTAGTCAATGGTGAGGCTGATGAAGGTAGCCAGGCCTCAGGAGCCATGCTCCTTCTGCTGTATGTACCTTCCTGAGTCCTTCTGGTTGTCACAAAAAGGGGCTCTAGATAGCAGACTCCGCTGGGAGAAATAGATGATGCATATTCATTGAAGTTAAAAATTGCAGCGGTGGTGAAAATTATTCTGAATTATCCTCTGAATTATTAAGAAAATGATACCCTTAAATAAATGTTTGAAAGAAATAAGTTTTGTTGGGAATAATACCTCACAGCCACTTCTCAGAAGTCCAAAGAGAGAAGCAAATTAAGAGATGCCCTTCAAGCCACTGGGGGGAAAAAACACAGAGTTCCTAATAAATAGCTCACCAATCCAATTATAACATTCAAATCAAGGGGAGAAAATACGTATCAAATATAATGGAAGTTTTCTTTCCCATTTAAAACACAGCCTGCTTCTCATTGTCCCGTGCCAAAGGGGATTTCAAAGTCAGCTTTTCTAGGTGAGGGGAAAAAATACCATGTAAATCAAAGTGAAATAATCAAATTTTTTCTGGTGGAAATAACTTCAGTTGTTTGATGTAATTTTGACACTCAGCATAATTTCAGCGTCAACACTGAAGGTGGGGGATCAGGGTGTCTCTGTGAGATTTCTGTGGTACGAGTTTACCAATTAGGAAAACGTAACTTACACTTTGAATGCTATGTGGCCTCCTGCATTTTGACATAGAATAAAGACTTCTACTAGATTCACTGCCAATGGAAAGGGAGAAAAGACCTGTTGCCTGTTCTGGTGGCTTGACTGGTGTCCCCTCAGAATTTATGTCCAGCCAGAACCCCAGAATGTGAACTTATTTGGAAATAAGGTTGTTGCAGATGTAATTAATTAAGGTGAGGTTATACTGGATTAGGGTGGATCCTAAATCCAATGGCTGGTGCCCTTACGAGAAGAGGAGCGAACACAAAGACAAACACAAAGAGGAAAGAAGGACGCAATAACCCTTCAAGGAGGCAGATGCTGGATGTTGTAGACAGAACCCAAAGAACACCAAGCATTGCTGGCAGCCACCAGAAGCTAGGACAAATGCTTGGGGCGGTTTCTCAGGGTCTCCAGAGGGAGTGTGGTGACACCTTGATTTAGGGCTTCTAGTACTGGGAGGGAATACATTTTTGTTGATGTAACCCACCTGTTACGGGCTCCCTTTATGGAAGCCCTAGGCAACAAATGCACTAGCATTGGGTCAGATCTTTTCTACTTAGAGAAACAAGAGCCAGCCTGTGATCAGGATATAGCAACACCAAAAATTATGGCAATGAACTTTCCCTAATAGAGAAACTGTGCTTGCAGTATTTTGAGTCAGCGGTCAGGATTCTTCCAGACACCCTCTGAGAAGGTCTAGCTACGTGTCTTATCCAGTGAGTGAGAGGTATATGCCTCCGTGAGTCCTAAAGTTTCCAGCAGGAAGTCAGTCTGCATCCCTACTGGCACTATTTTTTACTCTTCTAGTAAAAAAAGTCACTGTAATGCTGATGCAATGTACTTTTCCCAGAGACAAGTCTTAGAGTACTTCCCAGGGAGCATACTCTGAGCCATGGAGAGGTTAGGTGAAGAGAACTTTGGGTAATTTTTCTGCCTAGAGCGACCCAGCCTCTGGGCGAGACCAGTCAGGCTCGTAATCTCTACCCTGGTATGAAGAAATCATGGCTTAGAAGAAGGATTAGGATGGCTGGAGACAGAGGAGGTTTCATGACAAGCAACTACTGGGGTGTGACACATGGTTCTCTGCCCTTCTGCAGACAGAGGTCTTGTGGAGACTTTTGTCTAGGTTACCATAACCCAGAAGGCTGTTGTGCAGACAGAGGTTTGTCTAACCCCAAAGAGGATATACCACCTAGTAGGCAACAGTATAGCACCATTCCGTGAAGAATGTTAGTGGCGATGGCAGATGGTATTATTGTTCACTGTTCCTCTCTCTCTCTCTCTCTCTGTCTCTCTCAGATTTAGCTGCTGCCTTAATTTCTGGTGGCTGTTGTGACAAAATACTACAAACTGGGTGACTGAAGCCAACAGTAATTTATTCTCTCAAAGTCCTGGAGGCCAGAAGTTTGAAACTGAGGTGTCAGCAGGGTCATGGTTCTTCTGGAGGCTCTGGGCAAAGGTCCGGTCCTTGTCTCTTCCAGTTCTTTTGGCATTTCTTGGCTTGCTGCTGCATCTCTGTCTACTGTCTTCATACAACCTTCTCTATATGTCTGCCCTTAAACTCCCTCTGCCTCTTTCTTACAATAATAGATATGACTGCATTTATGGTCAACCAGAATAATCCAGGGCAAACTCCTCCAGATCTGTAACTAAATCACAAATGTTGCCCTATAAGGTAATATTCATGGATGTATCTTTTTGGGGAAGTGTCTTTGTCTTTTGAGACTACCAAAACAAAATACTGGGTGGCTTATAAACAATAGAAATTTATTTCTCACAGTTCTGGAGCTGGAAAGTTGATAATCAAGGTGCCAGCCCATTTGGTGTCTGGTTAGGGTCCACTTTCTAGTTCATAGATGGTGTCTTCTAGCTGTGTCTTCATATGCTGGAAGGGACAAGGTAGCTCTTTGGGGCTTCTTTTTATAAAGGCACTAACCCCATTCATGATGACCCCATTCTCACGACTTAATCACCTTTCAAATCTCCACCTCTTAATATCATCTCATTGGTGATTAAATTTCAACATATGAATTTTAGGAGAACATGATCATTCAGACCCTAGCAGGAATCCACCATTCCACCTACTACAGCTTCTATACCATGTGCTTTTGCAGTGCCTCTCCCTATGGAGGGTGGAGTTGTCGTTGAGAGTCCGTACATCTCTGCTCAGTACTACCACCTTGCCATGAGATAACTGTGTCCCAGGTGGTACTTACTCCTTCATTCTGTGAAGAGCATGAGAACCAAAAGGAACAGATCCAACTTGACCTGCAGCTTGGAGCACAGTTGATGCAGCCCAGCCACAAACGAGGGTGCTAGCAATAGATGCTTGCTGTCATACTTCACAGAGATCTGGGGGCTGCTTGTTACTGCAGCAAAGGTGACTAATACATTGGAGATTGCAAGTTGGCTTCAAGTAGAGCTGTGAAATACTTCTGTGCCTCTGACTGATAATCCCCCTGAAATGTCTGTGCTACCTTGTCTATCTGGGGAATGCTTCCTACTGTTCTCTCTAAAAAGGCTTAAAAGATCCAGTGGAGAATCTTGGTATATCTTTCCATAATACACATCTGCTTGCCCACTAGACTATCCTAAGAGTTGGGAATGGTGCTGAAGTCTCTCTGTATACTCCATACCTGAGGAGAGGTTTTATGAATGGATGGAGGCAAATTAGTAGAGTATTCTTAACTTCTAAGAGTTGTAAGAGAAGAAAGCACTTGCATACTGGGCTAAGGTAGTGTATAGGTTATGTTATATACAAGGGCTCTGGAGACAAACTCAGGGGTTTGAATCCCAGCCCTTCCACTAACCAGGCACATGAACTTCAGCTAGGTACTTAACCTTTCTGTTTCCATCCCTGTATGCTAAATGGGGGTACTAATAGCCTCCACCTCAAGGGGCTGGTGTGAGTTGTAAACGACCAAGCACTTGGCACAGTGCTGGGCACCAGGTAAGCACCATCTAAGCAGGCAAAGTGAAGCCACGGTCCAAAGCTAGCCTGAAGCCTGTTTTCCCATTGCCTACAAGCTAAGAATGGCTTTTGCATTTTTAAATTGTTGAAAACAAATTTCTTATAAGGATATTTCTTCATCACATGTACAAATTGTATGAAATTTAAATTTTAGGGTCCATAAGTAAAGTGTTGTCCGAACCAGCCATACCCACTCATTGACACACTGTCTATGGGTGCTGACCTGCTACAGTGACCAGAGCTGAGAAGTTACAATGGAGACCACATGGCCCTTTACAAATAAAGTTTGCTACCTCTTGATCTAAGTTGTTATAATCTACGGTTATACTTCGCAAATGTGCCCAAGTACTGGAGTTAAGACACCACTACTTCCTTTCCGCCTGACCACACCTCAGTAATCCAGTTTAATGATGATTTCTGCAAAACAGTCCCACAGATGAGCAGTCCTGCTGATTTCATCTGGGTGCAAGGGCAGGAGGGAATGGAGAGTTGTACTTTCTTCAGCTCCCCTCCCTTTGGTTTTATAATCTCTGTGCATATCTTGTTACTCTCAAGAGTGCTGTCTTCTGGTCTCTAGAACTGGGAGAGCTCAGAGAAGAGGTTATGCTAGAAGACTGGTGAAATACATGAGTCAACAGGAAACAAAAAACAGATAGGGGAGCAAGGCATCACAGGATTCAGAGGTGCCATATCCAACACAGTCTGAGCTTTCTCCAATTTGCTGGGGAAAATTCAGAGGATTCCTCTTTTCTGCTTCTTTGTCTCTTCCAATTATTTCATTAATCCATTCAGCAATTCATGACTATGCATTTATTGAGTGTTCATTATATGCGAAGGATTGTGCCAGGTGCTGGGGTTCAAACCATGACCAGGATGAACCCATGGGTCTAGACCTCACCAGATTCCTCATCTTGGGGTCACTGTAGACCCACATTAGGCCTGTGAGGTGAATTAAATAAAGGCATCCCTTCCTTCTGACAGAGTTTGTGGCATGGCAAATTAAAAAAGAGCTCAGTATAGGCCTAGTTTATTTCCTAGGCCAGTGACCTTGGGCAGTGCATAGCCAGCACAACTGTACATAGCAGCACTGCTGGGTCTCCTGGGAGGTACTCACAGCTAACAGGGGCAGAGGAAGCAGACAGGTGGAGCCAGATGAGAAAAGTTGAGGGGCATACATGGCAGCATCTGATCCATCCTGGTAGAAAAGAGTGCCTTCTAAGGGGAGACTCAATACCTACCTATAGCAGTGAAAACAGCTTTACAATAAGCCCTTTTTTCTTCCATATTATTGCTTGTTTTAAATATGAGGATTCAGAGGCAAGGAGAGGTCAATTCATCCTTTGCAAATTTCTGAAACTTCCTTTGTAAAAGAGAGTGAGAATTTACGTGCCACCATTTAAGCTGTTTCAACACAGTCACTGACATTGCATTTTGGTGGAGGCACTAAATGTCTTAAGAGAGTTGGGAGATGGAAAAAAGATGTTTGTATTATTATTATTATTCAGAAGCTTTTATTTGATCATATAAATCGTTACACTCACTTAAGTTTCTGCCTCAACCAAGACCAAGAATTACATCAACCAATATTCTCAGGCCCACTGCTACTGTGTAGAACCTTAAATTGTAACTTGCAAGGAAAAAAAAATAATCAGAGGGATTTGTCATGACTGGATGATCAGATTCTAGAAAATCAAAACATACTTTGCTATAGAGATGAATCTGCATATTTGAACAACACTGGATGTCACGGGCAAGCTCAGCTTCTCTTTCCACTGGTGTGTTTATTTTCATAGCCCCATTGTTTATTAAATGTGCTTGCATTTGAAGCATCTCTAGATCCTGCCATCTGCATTTTGAAGAGAAGAACTTCCTTATGTGAACTCCCTCCTTTGAAAACTATATCCATATGGAATTCTTGATTTATATAGATGAAGGCAGATATCCAAGGTATGTTATATAATACCACAGCAAGAAACCGCTCTGTTAATAAAACTCAGGGAATTTCTAGTAGCAGCTGTGATAACAGAACCTGAGGAGTGTCATGCAGGGAGAGTAATAAAGTACAGTAAAAGAATTTAGGTTGTGTCTTTGAAACTCACTGTGTACAACAGTTCTAAGCCTGCTGATTTTGCTAGTCAATGCCAGAAAACCTCACCCTACTCTGATATGATGGCTGCCTAGAAACCCTTTTTGAGTCTTTTATTTGTTAGGATACCATCTGGAATCTTCCCAAATGACCCTTTTCCAAAATGCAACCAAACTCTTCTCTGGAATTCCCTGTTCTCTTTCTTTGCCCTATTTTTTTTTTTAATTAAGACTTGTTTCTGTCTGACATGACACATGTACTAGTTAGCTACTGCTGCATAACAAATACTCCTACACTTAGTGCCTTTAAAATAGCGACGTTTTTATCTCATAATTTTGTGGGTCAGGAACTTGAGCATGGCTTAGCTAGCTCCCTAGCTCAGGGTGTTGCACAAGACTGCAAGAAAAATGGTGGCCAAAACTGTGGTTATCTCATGTCTCAACCATGGGAGGATCCAGGGGAAATCTGCTGGAGTCATTTTAGAAACCGCCTATCAAGTCATTTATTTTAATTGTTTTTTGTGTGTGTTATCTCCATCACACTATAATAGAAACTCCATAAAGGTAGAGATATTTCTGATTTGTCCCTCCCTGTGTGCATAGTGCCCAGAACTAAGCGTGACGTGTGGCTGGTGCTCAAATATTTGTTGAATGAAGGGACCAATGTAGAGACTGTTTCTGCTCCTTGCAGAAGTCCCATGCATGTCTTAATTCTTTTTCTTCGTCAGCACAAGGGAAGCTGGATAATTTTGAGCATCAAAATTCTGAGATAGTATAAAAATGAGAAAAGATTGATTTTAACAGTTGTGGCAGGCAGAATAATATTCATGCCCTTATCTCAGAAACCTGTGAATATATTACCTTACCTGGCAAAAAGAAACTGTGGCGTAAGAAGAAACATATATGTGGTCTGTGACCCTGGTTTCTGGCATGAGAGCTTCTAAAACTCTCAGAATTTCCTGAGTACTAGAAGTAAGGTGAGCATCTTTTATTTATTTTTAAGACAGTTCTGTCACCTAGTCTGGAGTGTGGTGGTGTGATCAGGGTTCACTGCAGCCTTGACCTCTTGGGCTCAAGTGATCCTCCTACCTCAGCTTCCTGAGTAGCTGGTACTACAGGCGCAAGACACTACGCCCCATTTGAAAAAAAGAAAAATTTTTTTTTAGGGATGGGGTCTCACTATGTTATCTAGGCTGGTCTCCAACTGCTGGTTTCAAGCAATCCTCTTGCCTTGGCCTCCCAAAGTGCTGGGATTACAGGCATGAGCCACCGAGTTTGGCCACATCTTTTGCTATTCTATCACCAATGACCAATTATTTAACCAATCATGCCTACCTAATAGAGCCTCTATAAAAACTGTAAACTACCTGGTTTAGAGAACTTCTAGGTTGGTGAACAAACCAGGGTGTCTGGAGGGTGACACACCTGGAGAGGAAAATGGAAGCTCCATACCCTACTCATCATACCTGTCCCTATGCATTGCTTCCATTTGGCTGTTCCTAAGTTGTACCCTTTATAATAAACTGGTGAATGTAAGTAAATAGTTCTCTGACTCTTTTGAGCCATTCTAGCAAATAATAGAACCCAAAGAAGAAGTGTTGGGAACCCCAAATTTATAGCCAGTTTGTCAGATGTACCAGAGGCCTAGACTTATGGCTGATGTCTGAAATGGGACTGAGCCCTTCGTCTGTGGGATCTGCATAACTCCAGGCAGTTATCGGGATGCTCAGTCAGTATCTGCTGAGAATTAGAGGATTGGTTAGTGTGGGAAAACTCCCACACATTTGGTGTCAGAAGTGTGGTGTAAGTACTACATAGAAAAATAGTGGGGTTTTTTCCCCTAGGAACATTGCAGATGTGATTGAGGTTATAGACCTTGAGGTGGGAGATTATCCTGGATTATCTGGGGTGGGGATACATTTGGATCACATGAGTCCTTAAAAGTGGAGAAACTGTCCTGGGTGTGGTCCCAGAGATGGAAGCTTGAGAATAATTTGACTCCCCGTGGCTGCTTCTGAAATATATAGGAAGTTTTGCACAAGGAGAAGAGAGAGGCCTCTGGGAGCTGAGAGCCACTCCTGCTGACAGCCAGCAAGGAAACGGAGACCTCAGTCCTACAACTGCATGGAGCTAAATTCTGCCAACCCCATGAATGGGCAAACCCGATTCTTCCCCAGTGCCTCCAGGAAGAAACATAGCTTGCTCCTCCCCCAGTGTTCATTTGATGAGAGTCATACTGGACTTCTGACCTCTGGAACTAGAATATAATAAATCCGTCTTGCTTTTCACCATGAAGTTCGTGGTTATTTGTTATGGCAGCAGTGGAAACCCAACACAACTGTGTTCAATAGCTCTGGATTCCTGGCTAGGCTAAACGTGATAGAAGGCTTTGGAAATAGCAGTGGAGAGATTTCACATTTGCTGTCACCATGGAAATGACCCAAGGATCATAAATCGTGGGCTTCTTGAAAAAGTCTGATTTTCAGGGAAATCCTGATGTAACCTGGGATTGTAGCCCTCAGGAAAAAAACAAAAAAACAACAAAAAAAGACCAACCTCCAATTTCATGAATACACATCCACAAAGAATAGAAACTAAGGGGCAGGTCTTTGCTCTTGACAAGGCTTTGGGGGAAGCAAAGTCTTTCCTTGGAACTTGTTTTCTCAGGAAGTATTGATGTCTTCTTTCCAGGCCACCACAAATGAAATGTTGCCGTGATACTCACAATGCAAATACTCATAATGCAAGCTGAGATGGCTGTCATTAACTCCACCCTTTTATCCAATCTTTTGTCTTCTTAATGAAATAAAAGACCACAGGTCAATGGATTTTCATTTTGTGAAAACTTCCATGTAACCAAGTCTGGGCACAGTGACACACCTGTAATCGCAGCACTTAGGAGGCCAAAGCAGGCAAATCACTTGAAATCAGGAGTCCAACACCAGCCTGGCCAACATGGTGAAACTTGTCTCTATTAAAAATACGAAAAAAGGCCAGGCACGGTGGCTCATGCCTGTAATCCCAGCACTTTGGGAGGCCGAGGTGGGTGGATCATGAGGTCAGGAGTTCAAGACCAACCTGGCCAAGATAGTGAAACCCCATCTCTACTAAAAATACAAAAATTAGCTGGGCATGGTGGTGGGCACCTGTAATCCCAGCTACTCAGGAGGCTGAGGCAGAGAATTGCTTGAACCCGGAAGGCAAAGTTTGCAGTGAGTCAAGATCACGCCACTGCACTCCAGCCTGGGTGACAGAGCGAGACTCCATTTCAAAAAAAAAAAAAAATTAGCTGGCCGTGGTAGCGCATACCTGTAATCCCAACTACTCAGGAGGTTGAGTCAGGAGAATTGCTTGAACCCTCGAGATGGAGGTTGCAGTGAGCTGAGGTTGTGCCACTGCACTCTGTCTGGATGGCAGAGTGAGTCTCTGCCTCCAAAACAGAAAAAGAAAAAAAAAAAAGAAAAGAAAACATCCATGTAACCAGCACCTGTGTTAAGATATAGATCATAACCAGTTCTGCAGAGCCCCTTCACAGCCTTCCCAGTCACAACCTCCTAGTATCATCCCATATGTCTCTTAACTTCTAACACTAACAAATAATATCACCAGTTTTTTGTATTTTATGTAAATGGACTCAAAGACTGTTCCCTTTTGGGTCTGGCCTCTTTCACCCATCAGTATGTTGATGAGATTCACTGCATGTTGCATGTAGCAATAGTTGATTTTTTCTTGCTGACTGGCAGTTGTATGAGTAGACTACAATTTACTTAACCTTTTCATGATTGATGGGCATTGTAGTCATTTATGCTTTGGGGCTATGGAATGGTGCTGCTATAAAGTTCCCATATGTGTCTTTTGGTGAAACCATTATCTATGCATTTCTGTTGGATTTAGACCTGGGGCAGGGGGATTGCTGAGTCAAATTTTTTTTTTTTTTCTTTTGCTAAATACAGAGCAAAAGGGCTGGGGTAAGGGTGAGCTGAGTAATGTAAATTGTGCAAATACAGGGTCAGATCCTGTCTTTCTTTAAAATTTGGATACATTGCACATCATGGATTGTTTTGCATTTGTTTTGACTTTTTGTATTAATTATAGCATTGAATTTTGCTTGGTGCTCCCTTAAATTTTGCACCCAGAATGAATGCGTCACTCACCTCACCCTAATCCCAGTCCCAGGTGGGTCTCATAAATGCCTCTCTGCCTGCATTCTTCATGTCTGGTCTGAGAGGTCCACTGGGGCTATGTTGCTTTGAGCTGACCCTTAGGCACCTGGTCCTCAACTCTCATGCCCAATTCCTGTGCCTGCTCTATCTCATGGGGGCACTTTGTTTTATTATCACACAGGCTCTTTTTATTCCCAGAGATCTTTGCAATATGGTCTTGGGGGCCTGGGGGGAAATATTTCGAGCTTGATTTTTAATTAATTAATTAATAGCTTGTACTAGGGCTTTTAGGCCTCATCGTCAGTTCCAGGTATGTAGAAAAGAAAAGGAAGGAGACATGTTGTTTATGAAGGTCTGGCTGGGCAGAGGGGCTGCACTCACAGCCGGAGTAGGTCCAAATTCTTCTCACTAAAATCCCTCTTTCCTCCATTTCTTTAAGAGGAAGAGATTCTCAATCACCTACTTCTATCTCTCTAGCCAGCACTATCCCAAGGCTGATAGGAAGAGACTTTTCAGGGCTTGGTTTATTCGGTTTATGTAAGCAAATCTTCTCAAGAAAAAATGTTCATCAGTCGGCCTAATTTACTTGTCTGGAGCAGAACATTTGTTATTGTGTTACATGCTAGTTGCTGGGCATTCTGAGCATAGCAGCAGTGCATGCAAATCCAGGCTCGTTTACTACCAGGAGGCAGGGGATACCAGGGCTTGGAAACCAAGGTTCTACCTGGGATGTCGGTGATGGATTTCAGTAAGGGGAAATGGGGCAGTGGTGTGACAACTTGAGAATTGATTGGGACTGGAGACTGTGAAGCTGGCTCTCTGCCTGCCTCTTGTGTTCCGCAAAGAAAAACCTGCTGTAAGAATGCAACCAGACGCCACAGGGAAAGAGTTTTGTTTGCTGGTTTGCTTGGCAGACCAAGGGTTCTATCCACATCTAAGTTCTGGCTAATTTCATGAGGCAGCTACTACCTCCCAATTGCTGGGTTCCTCTAACTGCCCCCTGAGGCTGGGGTTTGCCCCATTTGTAATATTACTGATGTGCCTTTGAATCTGGTCCTCGCTGCTGGTTTAAGCCATCAATCCTGCACTGAAAGGACACAGCTCCACAGGATACCAGGCTCCTGGGTCTCAATAACCCCGTCCCACCTTGAACTGGTTAGCCTACTGCTCTCACCTTCCCTTTCCATTCTATGCTTTCTGAATTCAGACTCTCTGTGACGTGTTTCCATGTATTGATTCTCATCATCATTTTCTCTGATTCTTAACATGATTTCGCTAGCTCGTGTTTATGGTTCCCTTGGTTATCATAGTTTGGGCGTCTCATCTGATCGTAATGCCACCAAACATCCTCAGTAAATCACCCCGCCTCTTCCTTCTCCATTCATCTCTGACATCACAGGGCCCATTTCTGGGGAACGTGACAGCCCAGGAGTGGGACCTGGACAGTTAGAAATAGCAGAATTGTGTCACCTTCACTGCATGATTGTCACTGTTTTGTTCTCAGTACAAAACGAATAGATACCTGTATTTCTTGATGGGTAGAACTTTGAGAGTGAAAGTACTTTGTACCACTTTCCAATCTCTGTAACAGTCGGGCATACATTTTTCCAAGTCTTATAATATATTCATGCATGTGTGTGTGTGTATGTATGTGTGCGTGCATGCATATACTTCTATATTCATTTAACCATATATCTGAGGTATCTGTTTATGTCAGTATATATAGATCTGTCTCATTCTTTTTAAAGGCTGCAGTGAGTTGCATTGTATGAGTGTATCATAATTTATTTATCTAATTAAAACCAGAGACTCTTAAAGCTCAGCTAGTGCTTTCAGGCAGAGGAATCTCCTCACCAGGATCTCCACAGGCTGCTGGCCCAGCCCACACAGGTCTTGGGTTTCCTTGGGTACAGAAAGTTTTGATGGATCTCAGTCTCTGAGATGATGTTTTTATTTCTGCCTCCTTTGAAAGGCTGGCTATTCAGTCAAGACTAAGGGAGATTTCCAGCCGTGCCTGTGTCCAGGATATTTTAAAGACGCACAGCAGTTCAGGCAGATCACCTGCAGAATCACTGCCATTTCAGCATTAGGGTTCCCTGATGGGTCATCCTTGGCCCTTTTTTCTTTTCACTCTATCTGCTTTTGATTTGAAATAGAACTGCTTCCTGGACAGCGCTACCTTGCCACACACAGGTGTAGACACTTGGACACACCCGTTCCAAACCGACTTGTCTTTCCTCATGAGATGATGACTTTCTTCCTATTAGCTTTTTCCATCTACCTCATGCTCTACCTCCCAAGCATTTCTAGGGTGCCTGCCCTCCTCTTCAGGCCTTCGTCACTGCTCAGCTTCTGGCCATTGCCCGGGCCCTGACCACCTTGTCTCTTTGCAACCTGCCCAGAGTCACTGTCAGAAAAGCTAAGCTGGCTGCGTTTCACACAGACCCATTCCACCTGGCCCTCTGTGTCCTACCAGATAAACCGCAAGGACTTTTGTCAGAGAAGAACACTTTCCATACTCTGAAACTTTGCCTTCTATTTTGCCCTCATCTTCTGCCCTGCAAGGAAGTTTAACACTCAGCTTCTCAGGCCATCTCTTTGATCGTGTTGTCTTTTCCCTCTGGACCTCCTCTCCACTGCTTTCTTTCAGTCTGAGATGTTTCCTCCTCTAAGGAGCTTCCCCTGATCACTTAGACTGAATTAGGTACTTCTGTTCTCCAACAGGGTAGTTCCTCCCTCTACTGTTGCCCTTCCCTCGTGCAGTTCGTCTGCTCTCTTTCTGTGAATCTCCTCCAGGGAATCACCACCTCTTACTCAGCTTTATATCCCCAGCTCTTATAGCAGGAACTGATGCATAACACATATTCAGTACAAAAAGGATGGATGGATAGATGTATGCACGGACAGATAGATGAATGGATAAATAGATGAATGGGTGGATGGATGAATGAATAGATGGATGGATAAATAGATGGATGGGTGAGTGGATGGATGAATGAATAGACCGGTGGATAAATAGGTGGATGAGTAGATGGATGGGCAAATGGATGGATAGATAGAGGAATAGATGGATTGATAAATGAATGTGTGGATAGATGGATGGATGGATGCATGGGTGGGTGGATGGATGGATGAGTGAATGGATGGGTGAATGGATGGATAGATAGATGAATAGAAGGATGGATACAAGGATGTGTGGATAGATGGATGGATGTGTGGAGATGGGTGAATGGGTGGGTGGATGGATGGATGAGTGGATGGATAGGTAAGTAGATGGACAGATGGATGGATGGGTAGAGAGATGAATAAATGATTTTGAATAGTTGCCAGTGTTTCTCTACTTTTAGGCATCAGCAAATTAAGTTGAGTATCCCTCCCTCTGGCTTTATGGCACAATGTTCTCTGCCCTGAAAGGCCAACAGTGCAGTAGCAAAGTCTGGAAGGAGAGGTGACCCTGCTTTGTTCTTGCCTAGGGCATGACACTAGAGCCTCCTTTCAGTCATTTCAGTTCTTCTTAATTAACTTTTTAATTGAGGTGATGTTCAAGGGAATATTAGTCCTCATGATATGCTCCAGGAAGGCTGATGAATGAGAGGTAGGAAGGCTGCTTTGTGCACTGCATTCTCTAAAGGTACCTCCACCATAGCAAGACACAGGATAAATTAACTTATAAATGGCAGAGATGCATTGTCCCCTTGAAAGCTGCCTAACTTGAAGACTGGCTCCTTCAGTCTCTCTAATAATGGTAATAATATTAATAATAAAATAATGCTAGCCGCCTACAATGTAAGGAGCACCATCTGTGATCCAGATAGCGCGTTCGACCTGTTCCCTGCTTTGTTAATGCCATCCTCAGGGTAAACCTGGGAGCTGATGGAATGTAACATAACAGACTTTTATTTACATAGAGAATCTATTTACATAGATTATGAGGGCTCCAGAACTTGCCGGCTAAGGTCACCAGTGTACCAGGTGATAGGACCAAGCTCCAATCCCAAGCAGTCTCACCGCAGAGCCTTCCCTCCTGGCTGCACATGGAGGACAAGGGGGTGAGAGGAGAGGACCTAACTTTTCTGGACACCCGACGCAAGTGTTTTTCTCCTTGCTGGTCTCCGGAAGTCCTCACAAGGTTTGATTTTCTTCATTAATTGGAGGAAAAGGCAGGTTCACAAGGGGTACCCTGGC
The DNA here is from genome assembly GCF_002776525.5 of Piliocolobus tephrosceles. Classification (NCBI taxonomy): domain Eukaryota; kingdom Metazoa; phylum Chordata; class Mammalia; order Primates; family Cercopithecidae; genus Piliocolobus; species Piliocolobus tephrosceles. The sequence continues at coordinate 64,213,670 of NC_045450.1, read as the reverse complement.
TGGCTGGCACGTGACAGAGCCAAGACAGGGCCCAGCTCTTTCCCTCTGCGTGCTCTTCTAAATGAGAATGAGGAGGATGAGTGATCCGTGGTGGCAGCGCCAGGCGCAGCAACGCGTCACTTCAGGTCTCCGGGGACAGACTTTTTACGTCTTGAGACTTCTACTTTTCGATTCTCCATGCAAATACTTCTCCCACTGATTTGTAACCTCATCCCTCTCGGATAAATGGATTGACAGGCTGTCTAATTTCCTTGTATCTTCTCAATCTGAGCATTGTGAGCACAGGGCCTTATGCCCTGCATGGAAAGATTCTCATTTAAAATGCAGGCTGGAAAGATTCATCCATATGCAAAGATGAAAGCAGAAGTGTTTACCATCAAGAGCAAGGGGGAGGGATTCTTGACGACCATGGGGATTCCCAACAACTTGGGGTGCTCCAGAGCCACCCAGGGTCCTGGCCAAGGATTCGGTCTCCAAAGTTGAGAAGCATTAGGTCTAAGTAGACAGGGAGCCATCTTTTCCTCTGCCTTCCCTTCACAGTAACCTTTTCCATCTTGGGTAATAAAATAGGATTTTTCCCCAAAGGGTGCATGAGAATTATTCATATCTTTGGAGTGAATCCAAATTCATAACAGGGCTTTTTCCTCCTTTTCTTTTTTTTCATTTTAAAAAACCATTTCAGGATTGCCCCCAAACAGAAAAAAATGTCTTCTCTCAGTCATTTCTATTCTTTTACTTAATTTTTAAATTGAGATTAAATAATACAATGAGATGTGCAATTCTTAAGTGTATAATAGGCCCATGAATTTGTATAGGCGTATATACCCATATATCCACTACTCAGATCAAAATACAGAATATTCTGAACACCCAAGAGGGCTCCCTCAGGCCGCTTTCCAGTCGATGCCTCCCTGAAAAAATCACTACTCTGACTACTCTCATCGTAGATTAGTTTTGCCTGACGTTGAACTTCATGAAACTGGAGTAATGTGGAATATATATATACATATATATACACACGCGCACATATATATATATATGTGTGTGTGTATATATATATATATGTGTGTGTGTGTATATATATATATATGTATGTAGTGCTAGTTCATCATTAGAGACAATATTCTTAGCATTAAAAACTGGAGGTTCTATAACTGAAAGAGTCCTACTTACCTAATTGAAAGGTCTTCATGAAAGTATATAAAACAAAGTTTTGGAGGAGATTTCAATAGTTGTTCTTTGCAAAAAGGAGTGGAACTTTAGGCCTCCCCAACCTCTCCCACCTCGACCACCAAGTCAAAACCACTGACTTAACCTGTACTAAATCTGGGCAGCAGATTTAGGATGGACTGCTTAGAATATATTAACTAGTCTACTCAAAATCCACCTCGTGGGAGGTGGAGGGGGACCTCCACAAGTCAAATGGCCATGGAGTAGCTACGAGTATGATCTGCAATAAACTTTTTTTCTCAAATACGTAGCTCTATCCCACCCAATGTAAAAAGCAACAGGATTGATTTCTTTTAGGATAGTTAATTATTCTTCTAAGTAATGTTACAGAGGAAAGCTGGTGGTCAAATGAATTTGAGAAATATTTTATGTTCTCTCTCTCAGAGATTCATAAAACCAGTTATTAATTAGCACATTAAAGGCACTGATAAGCCCTGCTCTAGAGATAGCTATGTAACTTGGGTTGAATGAGCAATAACCAAACGCCATTGTCTGTGGAACCTTCTTGTGATGGATAATCTTTTTGTCTCACAGAACTTATTTCCTAAAACCTAGGTACTGAAATCAGGATGATATGAAATCAGTCTTTGGGTAAAATATTTTTATGTTTACGTTTTAGATCTGAAAAACACATGGATTGCATCTACATTTGCTCAGATTATCCTAAGAGTTAAAAACAAAATAAAATAAAATGACCAGGGCAAATCTAAGATCACTTTCAAAACTTTTTCAAAAGATGAGTGAAAATAACCATTTTGAAAAAGTTGGTTTTCTGTATTTTACATAAAGTTCATTTTCTCATTCTGTAGCTACTAATTTGGAACTACAGGGGAACCAGAAATGCTTCTCTTGCCTGTCACTACACTTGTGCCTCTAAAAATCAAGGGAGATGAGCCCCAAATGAAAAGAGAGGCTCCTGAGCTAGCAGGAAAGGTCATGGGTGAGCAAGGAAGCGATAGTTATCGGAGAGTCATGCGAGACACTTCATAATCAGGTTTATTATCTCTTTTGACCTTTTCTTTTCTCTGTGATGTGTGTTGAGGCAATCAATAAGTGCTCCCAAAATTCCTCCCATTACCCACAGTGGTCCAGATTTTTTTGTCTGCAAGATCCTTATAGAGTTCCATCAGTTAAAAATCTATCCCATTATTGGATGGATGCTTTATTAGTTTTTCAGCAGAAGTCCTTTCTGCTAATTTGCTAATTCATTTATATGCTCTCTGCCAACCGCTGGCCGCCCCTGGGCCATTTTCAGCTTACTTCTGTTTGGCAAGACACGGAGTCTGTGTGCTGCTTTTAGTTGTATTAAATCTTTTGGAGAGAAGGAAGATTCAGGAGGAACCCGACAGATCTTCCTGCTCAGAGAAGACACATCGCCAGTGTAATAATGGTGCTTTTAAATCACCTGATCTAAAAATTTTCAAGAGAGATTTGGGAAAAAAACAAACAAACAACCCTTTTTCTTATAAACTTTTGTTGTCTCAGATTGTCAGCTTGTGCTCATGGGCTGACTACAACTGAATTCAATGTGTAATTCATGTACATTTGTTGGACTCTTGTTATGTGCTGGGCTCAGAGAGAGTTATCAGAATGAAAAACATCAGCTCTGGTCCTCAGGGAGCATTCAACCTATTCGGAAAGTCAGAGCATCTGCGTAAAAACAAATAAATAAATAAAAATAACTGGTCATCAAATCACAACAAATGGGTGACAGAGAAGGAAAGAGCAGTACTTCCTGTGTGCCAATTGCTGTCCTATGACTTTGAGTGCCTCAACATATTTACCCCTCAAACAACCATATGAGTTAGGTAGTATTATTATTTCTGTTTAAAGGTGAGAAAATTGAGGCTCAGAGAGGTCAAAACACTTGCCCAGCGCCACACAGCAAGTAGTGGCAGAGGTGGGGTTTGAACACAGGCTTTAAAGAGGAGATCACTGTTCCTGGAGGAAACTGGCTTTTATCTGGCATCTACTCTATACCACGTCTCATGCTAAGTTCTTTAACTTATTATCAGGTTAATTTTCATAAAAGTCTGTTCAGGCAATCAGGCCAAGAAGCGTGATGTCCATTTTTATAGATAATAAATTGAGGCTCTGGGAAGTTGAGCAGCTTGCCTGGGGCCACAGAACTTCTAATGGCAGGTCCAAGGTGCGAAGCCAGATCTGCCTGATTCTAAATCCTGTTCAGCTCCACCATGCTTGATGCTGCTGGGAGGCCAGCCTTTCGTGTCCTTTCTCTGGTTAAGTAGTTTTATTAAAAATGCATTCGCACACATGCACACACACACATACATGCACATGCACACATGACACCCCTCTTCCCCAGCTGCTCCATCGGTTCTAGCTGTGGAGTGTCATCACCAAGGGGCCAGTGTAAGCAACTCCCAGCCTGGCCCTTTTGTGAGAACTGAGCCCAAAGCTGGACCAAAGAGGGATATCATAACTCCACGTGGTGCAGGCTGCCACCTGGAATATGCCCTGGGCCTTTTCCAAGGGAGGTTGTCTCCTGTACCCCTTGTTAAAGTGAAGGGCTGAGCCCTTCCCTCCCACCATAGCAGGGACCAAAGACTATGGAAAGTGCATCTGGCTGACCCCTGGTAAGGATTCAGCCCTGTGATTGACCGATGGATGTGTCTATGTCCAGAAAGGCTGAGTCACCTCTGAGGTCATCTGCAGATACACTGGCTCTGTTCCTTCTTTGGCTGCCATGACCTGGGTCACTTGAGCCCTCTGGCTCCTGGGTGGGGAGGGAAGTGGCCAACGAAATCCGTGTTTGGAGATATTGTCACACCAGCCTTGTTTTACCAGCCTTGTCACTCCAGCCTCATCATCACCAGTTGACTAAGAAGACGGAGGGCATTCGCTTGATTCTCAGGGGACCTGGATGGTAACTTTGGTTCTGCTGTTTGTTTGATAGGTGGCCATGGGCAGGTCCGTTAACCCTGTGCAAGGCTCATTGTCTTCCAGGTGGTGTAACAGTAGACCCCATCAAAGGATGCTGGGCCATTCAGTGAGAGAGTGAATGGGAGGAAGCTCTCCAAGGAAATACCCAGCACCTGCTGGTTGCTATCACGAGCCTGATCCCTCACCCTCACTCCATCTAACATACTTTTTCCATCCCTACCACCATTGGTATTTATCAAGACGGCCCCTCTTCCAGAAGAGGTAACACATTCCTGCCTTGCCTCCCAGGAGCCAGCCAGGGAAGGGGACAGAAGGCGAAGATGATCACGCCACTCTGCCTGTCTAATAAAGCCACCATCACATTGCTCATTTGCTCATGGGATGGAGACCTTATTCTTTCTCAGGGTCTCGAAGACCTTCCTGCTTGTCCAGCCCCAGAAGCCTGCCTGGCTTCCCCTCTCTCTCTATGCCTGCCATACAGCCCTGTGAGCTACATGATTTGAGCTACAGGAACCCTAACCTCCCTCTTCTAGCAGGATCTTTGCATCTGCTGCTATCTCTGCTAGAACAGACAGACATACTTATTTTCATTCTCAGTTGTCACTTCCTCAAAGAAGCTTCAGGACCTGGTCACTCTTGCCCATTCTATTCTCTTCTAATTCTGTGCACCTCTTCCTCTTAGCACCTCACGTTAATTTAACATTGCTTCCCCCATGGGCATGTGCACTCCATGCCAGCATGGACAATGGCTTTGGGCCTTCCCTTCACTTCCCTTCCTATCTTCCTTCCTGTGTTTTCTTTCCTTTCCTTTGCTGCCCTGTTCTATTCTGTCCTGTCCCTTCTCTACCATCTTATCCCTATTTCCTCACACAGTGTTTGTTCACAGAGGTCTTGGCGCATATTTATTGATTAATGGAAGGACGGAAGGAAGGAATGAAGGAGATAGGGAGGGATGCAGGGAGGGCGGGGGAGAGAGGGAAGGAGGGAGTGGAGGGAAAGGAGGGAGAGAAGGAGCGACAGAGGGAGGGGAGGGGAGAGAGGGAGGCAAGTTGGGAGGGAGGGAGGGAAGGAGGGACAGAGGAGGGAGGGGAGAGAGGGAAGGAAGGAGGGAGGGAGGGAGGCATGGAGGAAGGGAAGAAGAGGGAGGGAGAAAGGGAGGGGGGGGAGGGAGGGAGGTATGTTGAATGCCCTACTGAGTCTGACATCTGCTGCAAGAAGCTGCCAGATTCCCCCTCCTTGAACCCCTCATTGGGTGCATGGTTAGAGGCAGCCCTGCACAGCGGGGCACTGGGAGTCTGGTGATTACTTCCTGCAGCCACCACCCCATCCTGGGGCAGGGCCGCGCTGTGAGCATGCTCCGTGCTTCACTGCTGCTTGGAAATGATCACTGAAAGTTTGATGATGCATGGCAAGGGGCAGGTGGTGATGGAGGTGGTGAACTCCTCATTCTGTAATGGACTGGAGACTTCCTCATCAGATTGTGCTCCTTCTTATCAAGCAGGAAGCTGGCAGGCTGTGTTTTAATCAATTGATAGCATCACTTGGCGTCCAGCAGCCAGCTCAGGTTTTGTAAAAGACCAGGTCGCTGATTTGACAATCTCTCCACCCTTGCAGAGATTTCAGGTTGGGGCAGAAGGTGGTGGTAAGCCTTCTCCTGGAACACTGGAGAGGTGCCAAAGCTTTGCGCTCCACACTTCCCCAACAGAAGGAAATGAACCCCCAGATAGAGGGGGAAAAAGAGAAGAAGGAAAGTGCCAAGAATGTTTTGAGGGAAATGAAACTGTCATATGACTGTGGTCTTCCCTTATTAGGAGGACAGGCTGTTAGAAACCAGGATAGATTCTGCTCAAAACTGAAGTCCGTTGAGTCTCTTTAATAAGGATCTGTCAATGCGTCCAACCCTCTACAGTTAAAAACACTTTTCACATCTCTTTTTCTTTTCTTGCCGGCTCCCCAACCCCCACAGGCCTTATCAGATGACCCAGCAGTGTTTGCTTTCATCATCCATCCTTTGTCTGCAGCCTCTCCCAATTCCAGGTTAACCTCCAGTCTTGTGTCTGAAAAATTTTCTCTAAGTCTGAGCAGGTCGCACCTGCTTCGATGGTGGCCTTTCTTATGTGTTGTTGAAGTAATACCTTCCTGTGACTGTCTCCCCTACCCAGATGGAGACTTCTCAAGGTGGCCTTGCTCTCCATTCTAGTGCCAGGGCTAGCACTGGGTCTGGGATACAGAAGGAACTCAGAACATATTTATGAATAAGTGAGTAAATGCATGGATGGATAGATGGATGGATGGATGGATGGATGGATGGATGGATGGATGGATGGATGGATGGACGGATAGGTGGATGGTTGGTTGGGTGGATGGCTGAATAGGTGGATAGGTAAATTGGTGGATGAATGCATAGGTAGATGAATGAATGGGTGGTTGGATGGATGGGTGGGTGGATGAATGGGTGAATAGATACCTGGGTTGACGGATGGGTGAATAGATTGATGGATAGATGAATGGATGAAAAGGTAGTAGATGGATGGATGAATGTGAGGGTGGATGGGACTGTTAGGTGCAGGGAGAGGTAAAGTCTAGGGGATGTAGGCAAATCTATAGAGACAGGAAGTAGATGAGTGGTGGCCTAGGGCTTGGAGACAGAGAAATCACTATTAATGGGGTGTGTGGTTTGCTGTTGGGGTGGTGAAAATGTTCTAAATTTAGAGTAGGGTGGTGGTCGCACAACTCTATAAATAACCTAAAGCCCATTAAACTTCTCACTTTAAATGGGTGAATTTTATGATACGTATATAAGTTGTATCTCAATAATGCTGTTAAAAAAGAAAAAAAAAAACTGCTCTGGGAAAGGAACAAATACTAAAGGAGTGTGAGTTCCCGTCCTGGAGAGATTTGGGTAGTAAGTGATTGAACTGGTGTGTACTGAGGCCCAGCACCACATGGGCTGTCAGCCAGTAGGAACAGAACACAATTCTGTCCTATGGAACTTACATTCTGGTGGGAAGGACTGATGTTAAGTGAATAAACATACACACTACAGGTTGTGATAAGGGTGATGAAGAAAAGTAAAGTGGAGTGAGGGGACGTGGAGTTGAGGAAGCTTTTTTGCTGGTGTCACAGAGCAGAGATGTGCGCCAAGCACAACTACCCACCGATCTCCTCATCTCCATCTCTGGCTTATGGTTTTGAACAGCCCAGTTCCATGGTCCTATCCAAACAGATGTTGGGAAATGTCATCCAGCTGTTTTCCCAGAGGAAGGGAATAGGGTTTGATGAGCACATCGTTGTCTATGTTACACTCACCTTCCATGTCCATCTTTCACTGAGATATAGCCTTTGGTTCATGGTACTGTGACCCCATACCTCCAGGCCATCCCTGTCCAATTCCCACTCTGTCCCTGGCTTCTGAGATCCCATCTCAGATAGAGATACCTCTCCCTAACCCTTCTACCCTCCCCACATAGTGAGAACTATGATAAAACATCTGAATGCCAGGTACCAAATAGAGCACAGCACTTGGATGTTGAGAAGCCCAGCTCAGATGATCTTTGGACAATTTTTCTCCTGTATGCTGAGGTCCACGTTCCTGAGCTGTGGCTTAGAGGAAGACTCGCCCCCTTCTTTGCTCCTTCTTCCCTTGCGTGTCTCAATCTGGTCACACCAGTTTGTCCTTGGAATTGGCTTTTTTTAATTTTAAAATCCAAACGAATTAAAAATGTATTTTGCAAAAGAATGAAAAAAATTGTCTTTCACCTCAGCTGAGAATTCTGCCTGCCCAGTTTTACCTGAAAAAGAACTGAAACTGACAACATGTTACTAATTGGGGAATTTGAACAGTCCCTTCCGTGTGGCATGGGTTTTCAACAGACTAGCTCCACTGAGTGGATACTCAAGAATTTACTGTATTGGAAACAGAGGTTCTGAGAGGTGGTATCTCAGCCAGACCAAGCAAAGCAGTCAAGAAGTATTTGGGGACAGGCCAAAGATTCTATTAATCTTACACCCTGGAGCTTGACCTAAGGGAGAGAGTAGAATGGGTGTCTATGAAATCCTTCAATTGTAGAGATGCCAGTATCCTTTTTCACCAGCAGCTAATTCCTAATCAGCTGACCATTGAAAACTTGCTGGAAGTAGTGTAGGACTGTGGACCCTTGAGCCATAAAGGCCTGGTTCAAATCCCAGCCCTGTCACTAATTAACCCTGTGATTTGACCCAAGTGACAATTCATTCAACCACCAGTTTTCTCATCTTTACGTGAGGTCAAAAATGCCAACAAGATACAGAATTAAAGCATGAATATACAGTACCAGCACAGACCTTAGCACGTAGTGATATCCTTCCTTCCTTTCTCTCCTGTGGGAAATACCAAATTCTGCCTAGCATATGAGGTAGGAAGAGTTTTCACATACTCAGTACTGTGATCTGCGTAACTGGCCTGCTTCCCCTTGGATACAGGCAAGTTGCCTTGGCTCGGCTCTAGAGAGGGGGACTAAGGATTCCCACTGTCGGCAGGGAGTCAATCCCTTTCACATGCAGTTATCAAAGCTTGTAGTGATGGCCCCACCCTGACAAATTCCATTCCAGTACAGAACCACAGAGATGAACTGCTGGAGTGCCAAGGCAGGTCTTAAAACGGATGCTTAGTCAAACATTTGAAATTGATCATTCACTTGTTCATAAAACAAATATCCAGGAAAAAGTATGATCATGGATTTTATGGTACCTCCATGGGGATGGCATACTGCTACATTGTCATGGAACACAGGTATGCCGTGATGGTACAATAGGATGGTACAAAGGTATGATGGTACAAAAGTATGATACAGGTAGGCTGGGGTGGTGCATGGGTGCATTAAGATATGATACAGGTAGGCTGGGGTGGTGCACAGGTGCACCAGAATGGTAAACATATATGCTGGAGTGGTGTACAGGTGCACTAAGATGGTATACAGGTATGCTGGGGTGGTGCACAGGTGCACTAGGATGTTATACATGTATGCCGGGGTGATTCACAGGTGCATGAAGATATGTAAGTACACTGGAGTGGTGCACAGATGTACTAAGACGGTATATAAGTATGCTGGTGTGGTGCACAGGTGCACCATGATGGGATACAGGTATGCTGGGGTGATGCACAAGTATAGTAGGATGGCGTGCAGATATGCTAGGATGGTGCACAGGTACACTAGGATGGTGTACAGGTATGCTTGGGTAGTGCACAGATATGCTAGGATGGTATACAGGTATGCTGGGGTGGTGTCCAAGTGGACCAGGATGACATCCAGGTATGCCGGGATGATGCACTGGTGCACTAGAATGAACCCTGGGATGCTATACAAAGATGCAGGGATTTGGCAATGGGGTGGAACAGCAGGAGAGAAAATTGGGATGACACACGGAGATAGTACACAAGTGATTGTGTGGTATACAAGGATGGTTCTCCGGGATAGTATGAGATCCTATAAATAAAAAGTCAAAATAGACTGTCACAGGGGTCCCAGTATTGCCACATCTAAGACCTATCCCACCGCTAGTTATTGTGGCTGACAGTGGTGACTTTGTTCCTTGCTGTTGGAACCCAGTAGCCGTGGATGAGTGTAGGCTTTGGAAACAAACTGCCTGGACTCCAGTTCTCGTCCCACCACCCTTGGCCATGTGACCTTAAGCAGCTTCCTGAGCTCCTGTAGACTCTGCCACATCTGTAAAATGAGAAAATAGAAAACTTTCTCTGTAGCCCTGTGAAGCATAGACACAGGAATGTGTGAAAAGCAAGTCACAAGGCCTCGCTCAAGGCTAACGGTGATTGAGGACTGGCCATTGTAACCTGTAGCACAGGACGACAGGGAAGGGGGCTTGGAAATTTTGACAAAGTTTGACATTTGAGCTTCACTACTCCGTAGTCGGAGGCCTTGGGCAAGGTGTTCTCTTAGCTTTAGTCTTCTTATTTATAAAAGAGAGTTAATCATGCCCAGCTCTGAGTATTTGTTTATTACCTTAAAAGTCACGGCCAGGCGTGGTGGCTCATGCCTGTAATCCCAGCCCTTTGGGAGGCTGAGGTGGAAGGATCACGAGGTCAAGAGTTCGAGACCAGTCTAGCCAACATAGTGAAACCCCGTGTCTACTAAAAATACAAAAATTAACCAGGCAGGTTGGCACGTGCCTGTAGTCCCAGCTACTAGGGAGTCTGAGGCAGGAGAATCTCTTGAACCCGGGAGGTGGAGGTTGTGGTGAGCCGAGATCGCACCACTGCATTCCGGCCTGGGCAACAGAGCGAGACTCTATCTCAAAAAAAAGAAAAAAATAAAAAGACACTTAATTCCACGATGAATTTCAAGCAGCTTGCAAAATCTCACATAATAAATAAGATACAAATACATAGATAATTCAGATGAAGGGAAAACCAGGGTTGATGAAAGAAACAAAAGCAGCTGTAGGAATGTTAAGGCTCTAAGCATTCATAAGGCAACTGTGACCATGCTTGTCATGTGGTACAAACTCAGTAAATACTTAGTTCCTCTCTTCCTGTGAACACAGGCTTTCAAGGTGATTTTTTCATGCTGAAAGAGAATATGAGGCAAATGATGTTTCCTGCCCAAGACAGCCAGGCTCAGGAAGGCTGGCTTTCTTCACTCTGTGCAAAGCTGATCCGTCTGGCCCTACTCACTGGGTGACTGAACAGCCCCTTCAATTTCTCTGTTCAGCAGATCTGTGCCCATCCTCAGACCCATGCTGCAGGGTCCTGCTGCTCTTGAAGTGGCATCTTTCAGCCACAAAGCATGACAGAGGCTCTTGTGGTCATTAAAATGATCCAGTGGCACCTTTTCCCCAAGAAGAGGAGTGTCACTGACAGCTTCAGCCATTGCCAAGTTCAAATTAACATAATTGTAGCAGTTCCCACTCTGGGTCCTTTCAACCATTGCTTTGCTAGTGTCCTTGTTCCCTTCTTGCCCTGGAGTGTTCTGGGGACTTCTGTTGGCCTTGTCAGAAATGCCTGATGTCCTTGAGGTGGGACTCATCACCTGTGGCAGGTGTGGGTGGCACTTGACCTTCTGGAGCAAGATGCCCAGGAAAGACCTACAAGATGGCCATGGATGATAACGTGACTCTCGAAGGCTGCTCTCCTCAGGCCTGCACACAGGAGCTCCCGTAGGAAATGACATTTTTTAAAAATGTCAGTGATGGAGACAACAAGGCACAGATGTGACAGACTTCGTTGCCTAAGGTTACCCAGGTAATGGGTGACAGCAGCCTGCTACCATGTGACTCCAAGTCTACTCACTCACTGTCATCTTGTCAGCTTTCTTACCACAGTTGTCTCTGTCCTCCCCCTAACATGGGTAGGTGCTTTGAATACCCAGATGCTCCTTTTCGCCCTCACAACTTTCTTAGGAGTGAATCCTCCTTTCCCTCTCATTTAGAAGATGAAAAATCTAAGGGTCAGAGAGGACACGTAAATTTGCCAGGACCACAATGCAAGAAAGGAGTAGAGTTGGGAGGCAAATCCAAGTCTATATCCCAATCTTAAACAATGCACTTCACTCTTTTAAATGTCCATGCACACTTTATTTCATTGTTTCAACTTTCAACTGCAGAAAATTTTAAACATATATAAAGTATTGTATCAGTTGCCTATTGCTGTATAGCAAATCACCATCAATTCAGCAGCTTACATTTATTTATCTCACAGTATATTATCCCACAGTCTTATCTCACTTATTATCTTAAAGTTTCCATGAGTCAGGGGCCTGGGCATGACTTACCTGGGTTCCTTGGCCAGGGACTCACAAGGTTGCAATCAAGAGGGTCTCCTCTCAGGCCCCAGGTCTTTTTCTAAGCCCAAATGGTTATTGACAGAACTCCCTTCCAGCTAAAAATTCATGGGGGCTTAATTATTTGAGGCCAGCAAGAGAAAGTTTCTGCTGCTTTGAGTCTCAGAGTTCAGGGAAGCTTAAATTCTCTTCCCAGCCATCACCTGGTTAGGTCAGACCCACCTAGGATAGTCTCCCTTTGGATTAACTCGAACTGATTTACAACCTTGATTACATTTGAAAAAAATCCCTGCACCTTTTCTATCTAATGTAACACAATCCCAGGAATAATATCCCATCATAGTCACAGGCCCTGACCCCACTCATGGGAAAGAAATTTTGCAAGAGCACGGGCCACGCAGGGGTCATTTTAGGATTCTGCCTGCAACAAGTGTAACAAACCCTTATGGACTCATCACACAGCTTTAAGAACGGTTGTCATTCTGCCATTCTTGCTTCATTCCCTACCCCCACTTAATCCTTACTCATTTTTACAGATTTTAAGATGAAATTTATATACATTGAAATGCACAAATCTTAGCTGCCCAATTTTGACAAAGAGATGAGCCCCACATAACCCACATCCTTATGAACACTTAAAATATTTCCATCTCTATATCTCCCAGGGAATTCTTTCATGTTCCTTCCTACTCAGAGCTGTATAGACAGACAGACAGATGGATAGATAGATCGATAGACAGACAGACAGAAAATGTACACAGACATTTGAAAATACATAAAGTGTACATGAATATTTGAAAGAGTGAAGTGCATTGTTTGTTTAAGATTCTGGACATAGGCCTGGATTTGCCTCCCAACTCTACTCCTTTCTTGCATACACACACACACACATGCACACACATATACACATACATATATATATATATCTCCATATGTATATGCACATATATATGTGGGTCTGAGAATTAATTAATAGTATATATTTTTTTCTTATTTTTTTTTAAAGCTAATTCTAGGAAGTGCCTGGGACCATACCTGGCAGAATGTTGGCAACGGATAAATGCTAATCTTCCTTCCAATTCTTCTAGACTCGAGTTTGTGTTTATTATGAGATGCCACAAAGGCAAAGAGAAGGGACCCTGCTGAGGTGCACAAGCCCTGGAGAGGAGGCTTCCAGAAGCACTTTGGTCAGGATGCCTGGTAAGGCCATGTGTGCACTGCCTTATTCTTGGTGATAGACAGCATGACCATCATCTGCTACCAGCACAGTGTCTACAAAGCATGGGAGGTGCTTTGATCTCTGTTGAGTTAATCCACACATTTCTAGTTGCTAGAATGTGTATTTGAATTAGATGATGGTGACTCACACTCCTTTGCTTTTAGATCTCTCCTGATACAGTGATGGCAGCATGCTGTAGGCGTGGCTCAGAATGGGGGTGAGGAGGAATCTTACCCTTCATTTCCTGACATTAGATGGTCCCTTCTTGCCTCCAAAAAGTAGATCTGGGTCATGCCTGTGCTCAGGGCTTTCCTTCTTCACGAGCAAAAATAAATATTTAACAAGAAGGAGTGTGGCAACTGGATGGGACAAAAAGAGAAAAAGAGTGAGGTGTCAGACAGACAGATTCCAACGCTGTAATTTGGACCCACTTATTTTAACACCTGAGGCTCTCTCTGCACGTCTACTAGTCCAGCCTCATCAGGCTTTTATGGGGATCGAAAGTAAGCATCCTGTTCTTGGCAGAAAGCACCTGAGCCCACAGTATTCCCTTCCCCTTGCCTCGGATTTTAACACCAGCCCTTGCTGGCTTGTCTGTCTGTCCAGCCAGCCAGGCACTTTCTCAGTCATCTCTCACCACTTAATACATACAAAGTATAGAAATATGTGGATTCATCAAACATGATTTCTGCCCTTAGCATGGGAGACAGTCATTTTTATAAATAGTAATAGTACAACCAGGCGAGGATAATTTCCCTCAAAGAGGAAATGCATTAAGGTTTCCAACGGGATCATTTTCTTCTGTGCCGTCTAGAGAGATTTGGAGGAGGGGATAGCCCCTGAGCTTTAATTTAAAGACCACAAATAATTCTAGGCTATCCCTCCACCTCCTTCTATTCCTTCCCCTATTTCTTCATCATTTCTTCCTCTTCCCTGCCTCCTTCCTTCTAGGAGTCTTTCCATCTTCCTCTCCTGTTCCCTCTGTCTTTTGCCCTTTCCCTCTCCTTATAGACATGAGAATCCTCATCCCTACTAAATAAACTACCTGCGGTAATTCCTCCCCACTCGACCACTTTATAAACCATAACCCCCAATCCCCTGAGCCTGGAGATGTTATGAGAAGAATCCCACAAAGGGCAACACTCATGATTTCTCGTTTAATTTTTCCAAAGATTTGATTTTTTTTTAAATTTAAAACTCAAAAATGCCATTAAAACCCTCACCCAGATCAGCTGTATCTTTAAGTGTAAAATCCATTTTAGTCGGCAGAGCTTGCGATACGGTTAAGTACTTATTTTTATTGTCTGCCTGGGCATGGTTTTTAACTGCAGGTGGAGAATAAATCAATAATGTCATAAAGACATGCTCACCCCGTGCCCTTTCCACAGCTTGCTCTGGAGTGCCTGAACTCAGGAGAGGGGCTGAGGTCTGCACGCCCTGAATCATGCAGGGGGTAGGAGGCTGGTAGATGTGGCCTCTCTCCGTGCGATTTTATCTGACATTGTTTGGCAAAGGCTGTGCATTTTTTGTGGTTTTCCTAACTCTTTGCAAAGGGCAACATCCGCTGGCTATTTGCACCCATGAGAGGCTACGATTGTGTCCTTCCTGCTGCAAGAGGCCCAGTGGTAGCCCCATTCCTCTAGGACTGACCCTGAATTGTTAAAAGGAGTGAAGATCATTGAACAATCCTTGTTATATTAAATGCCTGGGTTGCCCCGTGGATTTTGGCATCTTGAGACGGTTCCTGCATTCATTCCTTTTGTGAGCATGCAGACATCTGGGACCTGCAAAGAGAGATGAGGACTCCCTCGCCGTCCGCAGAGGATATGACTGCCCATGGCTGTTCCTCCCAGAACATGTCTGGGCTCTCCCCACGCGGAGCCAGGGGTATGAACGACCAGATGGATGTTGACACCATCAAAAAAGGCATCCCCCGTTCCATGTCCTCTCACTCTACTTTTCTTCATTCCCCTTATCACAACCTGTAGTGTGTACATTTATTTGCTTAGCATCAGTCCTTCCCACCAGAATGTAAGCTCCATAGGACAGAATTGTGTTGTGTTCACAGTGGCTGATGGCTCACACAGTACTGGGCTTCGGTACAGAGTCGTTCAATCCCTGACTACCCAAATCTCTCCAGAATGGGAACTCACACTCTTTTACTGCTTGTTCCCTCTCCATGGCATGGTCCTTCTTTCTTTCTTTCTTTCTTTCTTTCTTTCTTTCTTTCTTTCTTTCTTTCTTTCTTTCTCT